>NC_061114.1:2127830-2140989 GCF_002878395.1 Capsicum annuum
ATCTACTGATTATCTGGACTCCTAGACTATTCCTCCAAACCTGGGAGGGAGGGAGGTCAATACAAAAGTACTGGTACACAGAGAAATCCAAAACAACAATATAACATTTTTACAGAATATAAGTAAGAGCCATTATAAATCAAGTTCGTATCAAATCATTTGAAAAGCACATGGGCATAACGTAATAATTTTCCAACAACAATGCAATGTCGCTGAGCTAGGTGGAATACCCTATATATCATATTTACACCAACTGTCAAACCTCGGTTGCCGCCGAGATTAGAGTATAAGTGAGGGAAAGACACACAAGATCACACAACAGGGTGTCTCAACCCAATAAAGTATGGTAGTGCACAAGATCACAAACCAGGGCTCCTAACCATAGTCCCAATTTGGGATGACATAAAGTCAGGTATGCAAGATCACAAAGTAGGATACCAAATTCCCATGTTGGCAAACACGGTTTCCAGCGATGAACCCTTACACTCAAATGCATTCTTCGGGCATCCACCCATTTCATGTAAAATCAATGCATTCAACTTCATTTAATACAATCACATATCATATTCTATAGGGTATCGTCATACCCGACTTGTAAGTCATCAGTATCACATCATTCTTTTCATTCAACCATTATATTCATCATATTTCAACAGAAACAACCCTCTCCTTACAAGTCAAAATCATATCCAATCACAACAATTTTCAAAACATTTCATGTCATGCTTTTCAAGATGATTTTCAAATAATTCACATCATATGAAAATTGAAAACAAAATCATATCAAGAGAGGGGTTTTATATGATTCATGCTCTCAAGTTAATATCTTTTTGGTGTACATGCACATACATATATCATATATCAAATCACTTTGGGAATAGGCCTAAAGACCAAATCAATATCAAAAAACGTTTAAAACGTGTTTTATATTCATAATTTCAAAACCCCCATTATTAAAACATGAATTTTTAAGCCCATGAAATTTTTAGGATAACCCCACGTACCTCTATTTACAAAATTAGTGGGTGCTTCTTGTAGCATACGTTTCGGGGATTTCAATCATTCAATCACTTTTGAAAACCCACGGTTGAATCTTGAATTTTTTGGAATTCTTCTTTGAAACCCTAGAGAGTGTTCTTGATGAATTTTCGTGAAAGTGTATCTATTTAGTTGTATTTGGGATTAAATACCATGTTTGGATGGGTTTGGGGCCATGGGAAATATCTAATTTGGCCTTAAAATTTAAAATCAGGGACTAGATCGCCGTCTAAAGCTTCACCGCGATGCTCTGGAAATCACGGTGAGCTACTCGAATTGACAACTATCACTTTAAGGCTCACCACGATACGGTGGCCAGTCTAACGGGAATGCTGACACTAAAAATGCTCTAACTTTTTCACCGAGTGTCCGTTTTAGGCGAATTTAGTATCGATGGAAAGCTAATTCGAAGATATTTCATTTGATATATAGTAGGCTACCCAATTCATCATATATAATGAGTTATTATTGATTGAAGTTGACCCAAGTTTCAACGTTCACTAAAACTTGAACGATAGGAAAGTTCTCAACCCGTCTTTGAGTTAAGGGACTTCTATCATCTCAATTCATGCTCAACTAGATTCACACACTACATAATTGAGTACACACTAAATTTGATAGGATTCATGAATTTTGAAACCTCTATGTGAAAGAATAGTGATTTACGTTCTAGCCCGAAATGAGGGGTGTTCATTATCCCCCCTTAGGATCATTCGTCCCCGAATATACAATGCTAGCAAACAAGCCTCATGATAACCCCTAGCGGAACGCGTAAGCACAAAACATGAGGTAATCAGATTTTACATAGGGACGATCTTGCACATGAGCTCTATGCATCATACTTTCACAACATAAGGCAGGGATTTATTTGATAATCATAGGCCTGATTTATATTGATACTAATAATGTAAGAAGGTTTCGCAGATGATAGGGATAGAATCATTCTCCATATCTCATGATTCTATGAAATAGATATTAGACTTAGAAACACTATTCATCTATGCCCAAACAATAAACAACACACTTCATTATTTCCAACTTAGAATTCTCCTATCACACATCTAACCACAAGAGTTTGAGTCTTAATGCAAAGAGCTTTTTATGTTCAAGCCTAACTCGGAGTAGCAAGATGGTAACTTAAGCTAGAGGACCCTGTACTATACACCCTTTTAGAATATTTCTTCACCTTATCAATTAAGAGGGTATTATAAACCCAAGCACCCTTGGGTTTTAATTAAGAGGGTACTAACATAGATTTGTGTTCTTAGCAACCACAACATTCGAGCCTAATCATTACTACAACCACTGCATGAATCTTCCCATTAAAACCAAAAATTTCAATCACTCTCACAATTATTTTCCGCCACATTCCTCCTTCTTATCTATTTCACACATCAAAATTCATCTCCTTTTTTTCCCTTCTACCTATAACCTTAACTCGAGAATTCATATCAAATATTATTTTTTTTCCTCAAGAACATGTACTCCTCTACCTAACACATCACCACTCTTCCACAGCTACCATTATACTATCATATGGAGGGTCATTAGGGACCTGAGCATAACTTTCATGAATGGAAGTAACACTATTACATCAAAACTTATACTTATTGCACTACTCAAGGAGGGACATGAAATGAAGATACGCTAAAATAAACACGAGCGCCCCATATAATCAGGTCTCTAGATTATAAGTAAAGAGTCATTCGGAAGACACAATAAAACTTGAATTCTTAGGATAGAGAATACTGAGAAATATTGGTGCAAAAATTAGGGTAAGATGAGGGAAAGAGACTGAATTACCCTCCTGGTTCCAGAAGTTAGTAAGTCTAGCTAGGTACCCAACACGATAGAAGACGCAACGCATTGAGATCGCGTCGAGACACTGGTTTCGCCAACGCAATTATCAACGCAGTGCGTTGATATTGCGTTGAGCCACTGCTTTGCTTACTCCAATGCATCTCAAACGCGGTCTTAAAAATCCAAAACTTTCCCAGAAAGACCCATTTACACTCCTGAATATGAATCAACTTAAAAACTTATGCCTCGCGGTCGAGAAGATCAATTTTAAAATCATCGAAGTTAAGATCTCATAAATATGACTAAGTATTTTGACAATTAGAAAAGTTCTCTAATTGGAAGCTCGCCATACGTGCAACCCAGAGTGGTATTGAGTCGATAACGCTACAGAGAGTTACATTACAACTAAGACAAAGATTTTCGCTTGAAGCGATTGTTCCTCATTTAAGGAACTGAGATTTTTTCCATGAGTTTGCACAAACCTTATCACTTTGACTTAATCCGACATAGGATGAATCAGTTACATATAAAATTATATTTCCTTAAGACCAAGCATATTGAGAGACATAGATTTTCATGGATCATGAACAAAATAACATATGGCTTGAATACCTGAAAGACTGGATTACTGAGAGACATAATTTCTTCTAGTTTGGAGGTCAGATCATAAACATAAGTCCATAGAGAACTCGAATCATCGGCACATACATGACTTGAAAAGATGAAGTAAGACATTAGCTGAATAATCTCTGAAATGGAAGTAGAAGGAGTATTCTTGAGTAAGAATAGATTTATTATGACTCCTCCCCGCAACTTGTCGAATTGAGAAAAATTTGGGGACTTAATTCCCGATCTCCCCCTTAGATAAGAGTCACAATCCTAGACTTACAGACATATACCCACATCAAAGTCTATAGCCACAACTCTCAACATAAAATAGACATCACCACACACTTAAATTCTAAACTCCCTTTACTCTGAAGATCTTGCTTTTCTGTAAATGCTACCATTAACATTAGCTAGCTTCAATTGCCCGCACTCTACAACTCTCGCTCTCATGAGTGCAAACATCCATATTCCCTATCACAAAATGGGGATATCAATATATACATGAATTCAAACATCTCCCGTTAATCCCTAATATAAAGGCACTATATTATTTTCTAGGACATCCCCTTTTAGGGACACTACTCGCCATTTCTACCAACTCTTAGAGTCATCAACTCATGACTACTATTTCCATGTACATAGACATCCACACTTCTAAACGCTTAACACTCCATCTTCAGTTTTTTTGTAGGATACTATCCCTATCATTGCACCTCAAATCACATAACCAAAAACTTAACAGAATCTATAAAACTATACCAAAGGCACATATTTCTTATATATATTTCCTGAATTCAACTATAGCGAACACCAAAAAACAACCCCTGAGTCTTCCTTAGATGCCTCCACACTACAAATTACAGTAAAAAAAACACAGACTAGGTACATCAAAAATGTATACGCATAAGGCCTTATCTATCAACCTGCTACCTGGGGTTCAACTTATTCCCATATACCCATGTTATTATCCACTCAATGATTCAACCACAATTCATCATTTTAACACTAGTCCTCATGTACTTATATCCCTCACGATTATCATTTAAACTTTTCATAAATCTTCAACCTGGGATCTTTCATAAATAATATCAATCCTACTAATTCATTCCTATAGATCATACATCATTAATCATAAAATACTATTCTCGCCACCATATTCTACAATCTATAATTCAAGCCTATAGTCTAGCATCCATCATCTACCACCAATAACGCAAATCATGCATCATAATATACTAGTCCATCAAATTGGGAAGTCAACTCAAACTACTCATTTTATTCAAATGCTACCTACTGTCACAATCCCCTTCATGACATTGCTATTATAGCTTAAAATCCACTTCATACCTTCTCACATGAAGTACTAGCTTACATCTACTCCGGAAAAGAAGATCAAGGGGGTAAAGTCACATAATAAACATGGTCAACCTTAATCTTATATCATACCCCATACAATATTATCTACTTATACGGCTTTCTCACATCACACTTACTTACTCAAGCGCACATTTAGGCTACTTTCAAATTCCATAAACAACCATTAGTCTACAATTATAACTTACTGGCTAATCTAGCCATTTTCATCCTTCAAGCAACAACAATTCACCTTCATTACCAACTCAATCTCATGCAATAAGATTCGGCTATACATATATTCAATAAATTTCCCTTACCACTTTTCTTGCCATTATGCCTCTAAACCCCATTTCCAACCAATACAAGAACAACAAGGAGAACAACAAGTTGCTAGTGAATCAAAATAGGCCTCACACGGCTTCACTAGACTTTGATTTTCAACAAAACAATGATGACAAGATTTCAAGAGATAGAAACTCAACACGCAATATTCAATGAACTAAGAATACACATCTTACTCTGTATAAATAAAATTCTGAGCCAGACACTTCCTCCATGGACTACCATATAATCCACACATACTACTAGCTACCACATTAGTCTATCACCATAAAGGGGTAAATCATCCTCGAAAATTGGTTATTCAGGTAAAATATTTATTTACACAAAAGTCATCCTCACTCCAACTTTAAAATTTGTGACTTCACATCACCAACTTTTTGGTCCAACATCACAACCAATAGGTCATGAAACCGAAACTTAAATTATACAACTACTACTCGGGTAGAAATACTGGTCCAACATTCTGTTACCCACATCCCCTTTAAGCGTGACATCGGTAACATAAATTCTGAAAGAGACTGAATACACTTAATACCGCAGGTTGGAAAGCACGATTTCATCAATATCAAAGTTTACACCAGAATCAATATACTTTAAAGCACTAACAAACTCTTCTCAAGACCTTGTACAATTTTTTATAATCTTTATTTCTCAATTAGAAAGGACCATACCATTTAGATTCTGAACTTCTGCACTTGATTCACCCCAATAATGAGACACATCTGAGCACATCAAAGGAAAGAATTGGGATGACTTTACTTTCGTATGGACAATACCGTAGCACAAATTAGAGTATGGAAGAGGAACATTCTAACTCCATAGTATGAACTAGAACATAAAGAAAAAGAGACATTCCTAAATGCCTTGTAGCCTCCTGCGTATAAGTGTGGTGCGCTACACACCCATACACAAGGCTCTATTCGATGCGATTTTGCAGCCACCCTGGGACCAAGAACCGTGCTTTGATACCAATTTTGTCATGACCCAAACCGGGGCCCTGGCCGCAACGAGCATTCCGAACCATGAAGGCCTGAAACACCCCTATCTATCCCGTAATCATGCACATAATTTATATGATAAAAAGAAATGCGGAAGATACACAATATTACGCAAACATGGTCATGAATCTAATGAAATAAATAATGGGAAATAATGTCCCACAACCTCTATCGACATCTGAAAACCGTCAGGGAAATCTCTACTACATGACTGAAACAAATTATTGTCTAAAAACTGGGACAACGTCCATAGTAGACCCAAAAACTAATAAAGGATAAATAATACTGCCAGACATCAGGCATTCCGTAATATAGAAGGCTCACCAAGTGACTCTGCAAATCTATCTGAAGACTCTCCTGATTATTTGGACCCCTAGACTGTGCCTCTGAACCTGGGAGGGAAGGGGGTCAATACAAAAATACTGGTACGCAAGGAAATCCAAAACAACAATATAATATATTTATAGAATATAAGTGAGAGCCATTATAAAGCAGTTTCGTATCAAATCATTTGAAAAGCACATAGACATAATGTAATAATTTTTCAACAACAATGCAATGTAGCTGAGCTAGGTGGAATACCCTACATATCATATTTACACCAACTGTCAAACCTCGGGTGCCGCGGAGATTAGAGTATAAGTGAGGGGAAGACACACAAGATCACATAGCAGGGTGTCTTGACCCAATAAAGTATGGTAGTGCACAAGATCACAAAGTAGGGCTCCTAACCATAGTTCCAATTTGGGATGACATAAAGTCAGGTACGCAAGATCACAAAGCAGGGTACCAAATTCCCATGTCGAAAAACACGATTTCCAGCGATGAGCCTTTACACTCAAATGCCTTCTTCGGGCATCCACCTATCTCATGTAAAATCAATGCATCCAACTCCATTTAATACAATCACATATCATGTTCTGTAGGGTATCGTCATACCCGACTTACAAGTCATTAGTATCACATCATTCTTTTCATTCAACCATTATATTCATCATATTTCAACATAAACAATCCTCTCCTTGCAAGTCAAAATCATAGCCAATCAAAACAATTTTCAAAACATTTTATTTCATGCTTTTGAAGATGATTTTCAAATAATTCACATGATATGAAAATTGAAAACAAAATCATATCAAGAGAGGGATTTTATATGATTCATGCTCTGAAGTTAACATCTTTTCGGAGTACATGCACACACATATATCATATATCAAATCACTTCGAGAATAGGTCTAAAGACCAAATCAATATCACAAAAACATTTAAAACGTTATTTATATTCATAATTTCAAAACCCCCGTTATTAAAACATGAATTTTTAAGCCCATGAGATTTTTAGGATAACCCCACATACCTCCATTTATGAAATTAGCGGGTTCTTCTTGAAGCCTACGTTGCGGGAATTCCAATTCTTTAATAACTTTTGAAAACCCATGGTTGAATCTTGAATTATTTGGAATTCTTTTTTGAAACCCTAGAGAGAGTTCTTGATGAATTTTGGTGAAAGTGTATAAATTTAGGTGTATTTGGGATTAAATCCCGAGTTTGGATGGGTTTGGGGCCATGGGAAATGTCTAATTTGGCCTTAGAATTTAAAATCCGGGACTGAAACGCCGTCTAAAGCTTCACCGCGATGCGCTGGAAATCGCAGTGAGCTACTGAAATTGACAATTGTCATTTTAAGGCTCACCGCGATGCGGTGGCCAGTCAAACGGGGAACGTTGACACTAAAAATACTCTAACTTCTTCACCGAGTGTCCATTTTAGGCGAATTTGGTATCGATGGAAAGCTAATTCGAAGATATTTAATTTGACATATAGTAGGCCACCCAGTTCATCATATATAATGAGTTATGATCAATTGAATTTGACCCAAGTTTCAACGTTCACTAAAACTTGAACGATAGGAAAGTTCTCAACCCGTCTTTGAGTTAAGGGACTTTTATGATCTCAATTCATGCTCAATTAGATTCACACACTACATAATTGATTACACACTAAATTTGCATAGGATTCATGAATTTCATAACCTCACTGTGAAAGAATAACGGTTTACGTTCTAGCACGAAATTCGGGGTGTTACACAATTCCTCTTTATAAAGACTAGAAGCAGTTATAAAATTTTCTCTCATTCTTCCTCTTCTTCTTCTAAGCTCCATTAATGGAGTCCTAGATAATTGAGATAGTTCTTCAGAATTTTATCTTATTACACAGTAATTGCATTAATTGTGGTATCTAAGTTTGGTGGTATTAGGCATGGAGAGAAGCAAGATTAATGGCTCTGTTCAAACATATTTATCTTCTATATGTATTTTTTTTCTTTTTTCTTTTAATACTTTCATATGACCAACAATGTAAAAGTTAAAATCTTAGTGGATTCTACCATGGGAGATCGACAACTTAGACAGTGAACTTAAACAAGATGCAACTCTTATATCTTTGCAAAAATAGATTGAACCAACTCACTAGTAATCCAGGTGAAATACCCAAAGAGATAAGCAATCTCATTGAGTTGGAGGCACTTAATCTTGAGATTACTAGACTCAGTGGTCCACTTCCAATGGAGATCTTCAACATACCCGGGATGAGAAAGATTTCTCTTTCATACAATAATCTATCAGGAAGCCTCCCACCAAACATGTGTTCTATCTTACCCAACATTGAAAAGCTTTATCTGAACAGCTTAACCAATCTTGTTGGGACTATTCCGCATTCCATCTCCAATTTTTCAAAACTTACTCATCTAGAGCTTTCTTACAACCAATTCACTAGCTTGATTCCCAATTCTCTTGGATATTTGACTCATCTACAGTTACTAAATTTAGGGGGAAACAATTTAACCAGTGACATCATTAAGCTTCCTGGCTTCCTTATCCAATTTCAGAAATTTAACAGTTCTTTATCTATATTACAACCCTCTAAATGGCATGCTTCCAGCCTCCACGGGGAACCTTTCCACCTCTCTAAGAAAATTTTACGGTTACAATTGCAAAATCAAAGGGCGAATTCCAAAGGAAGTTGGGAACTTAAGCAGCTTATTAGACCTTGTACTTTCTGGAAATAACTTGGTCAGATCGATTCCAACATCAATTGGCAACTTGAGAAACCTTCAGCGCATCAACTTGAGTGACAACAAATTAACAGGACTTATTGGAGATCATATATGTAAATTACAGCATCTGGGTGATATTTACTTGGGTCAAAATCAACTTTTAGGATCTCTTCCTAATTGTTTAGGGAATATTACTTCCCTCAGTGAGATACATCTGGGTTCAAATAAATTGAGCTCCAATATACCACCAATCTTAGGGAACCTTCAAGATCTAGTGGTTCTTGACTTATCGTCAAACAACATGGTAGGTTCTTTACCTCCAGAAATTGGAATCTAAAGGTTGCGACACTGATAGATCTATCAGTGAATCAATTCTGAAAAGAAATTCCTAGAGAAATTGGAGGCTTGCAAACTTTGGCGTATCTTTCTTTGAGACACAACAAGTTAGAAGGAGCTATACCTGACTCAATGAGCAACATGGTAGTCTTGGAATTCCTAGACCTTTCTCATAACAATATATCTGGAATCATTCCTAAGTCTTTGGAGAAACTTCAAAATTTGAAGTATTTCAATGTTTATTTCAACAAATTGAATGGTGAAATACCCTCGGGGGGCCCTTTCAAGAACTTCCCAAGTCAGTTTTTTATCTACAATGAAGCATTGTGTGGTTCTTCAAGGTTTAGTGTCCCACCATGCCCCCCTCCATCAAAGCATAGATCTTTGTGTTTTTATGGATAAGGTATAGAAGAGGTAAAAGAGCTCCTCAACAACCTGATTCTTTGGCTTCCATAACAAGAGAAAGAATTTCATACTATGAACTGCTCCAAGCAACTGAGGCGCTTAGCGAGAGTAATCTGATTGGTTCTGGAAGTTTTGGCTCTGTTTACAAAGGCGTTCTCAGAAGTGGAACTGCCATTGCAGTTAAAGTGTTCAATCTGCAACTAGATGCGGCATTCAAGAGCTTTGATACAGAATGTGAAGTTCTGCGCAGCTTTCGCCGTAGGAATCTCGTAAAAGTCATTACTAGTTGTTCCAACCTTAATTTTTAGGCTTTAGTTCTCAAGTATATGCCTAGTGGGAGCCTTGAGAAGTATTTGTATTCGCACAACTACTTCTTAGACATCATGCAAAGGCTAAGCATAATGATAGATATGGCATGTGCATTGGAATATCTGCACCATGGGTGCTTGTCGCCTGTGATTCACTGTGATCTGAAGCCGAGTAATGTCTTGCTGGATGAGGATATGGTTGCCCACCTAAGCGACTTTGGCATTTCAAAACTGCTTTGTGAAAATGAGAGTGATTTATACACTAAAACCTTTGCAACATTGGGTTATATAGCACCAGGTACGTCTCGTAGTTTTGCTAATTTTTCCTCATCTTTTTCCCTCCTAGAAATTATATTGCATCTTTATATTAATTGCTTGACTGTAGAGTATGGACTGGATGGATTAGTTTCAACAAAATGTGATGTCTATAGCTATGGGATCATGCTGCTGGAAACGTTTACCAGGAGGAGGCCTAATGAGTTTGAGGGAGATCTTAGCTTGAAGCAATACGTGAGTTATTCAATTCTAGAGGCAGTAATGGATGTCGTAAATGTCAACTTGGTAACATCAATGGGTAATCGCTACCAGAAAGAGCTAGATCTTGTGGCATCAATCATGAAAGTGGCATTAGATTGTTGTGCTGAATCTCCGGCAGGAAGGACAAACATGAAAGATGTTGTAGGGATGCTACAAATGATGAAGATTCAACTTCTTGCATTTTAAGCATGTTAAGATTACTTCTTTTTTTCTTAGCACATGATTTGTGCATGATTATGTATTCAGAATTTCTAGCTTGTTGCAATAAATCTCACTATTTCCTTTTAACTAAAACTGAATTGATCATCATGAAAATCCTGGTTACCTTAGATAAGAGGTCCAATACTGTCCAAACGATATTGAAGGAGACTATTATGGCTTCTGTATTAGTAGAAAAAGATTATTTTTTTTAAGGCACCCCCTACAGCGGTAGAAAATCTGATGCTTTTTAATGATGCAAACGATAAGTGAGTTTATTTTCTTTTACCTTTTGCGTGGCAGCGGTATTCTTATGAAACGAGTTACCTTGCTGATTGTAAATTGTGGTAACTTTGATTGCTCAACATGAAAATACTGGGAGCGGACTATCAAATGATTTGATACAAGATTTGATTGCTGATTTGAATCTAGATAGCTGGAGTAATCTCATATATCTCTGCATCAATTATTTTTTTTCTTTTCTCCCAAGTGCTAACCCCCTCTCATTTGAAATAAAAGACTTTTCTCCTAACATCCCTTCTTTGCTTTCTTGCGTTTTCACCTGTTGAAGACGTAAATAAAGTTTGTTGTATTCAACACCACAAAGCTTTTAGCTGAGTTGGCCGCAAAACTTCAACATGCTATCTTCTAAGCAAGTAGAGGTCTTGATCTAGTAGTGAAACTAGAAATTTCTCTAAGTGTGTTCTCATCGTAATTTCCTGGGAAGGAATATTAAATTGTTTTGTATTGTACCCAGCACCAAAAGTTGTTTGTAACTAACTTTCTAACAACCTAACAGCTGGCGCAGATGGCGCCTCAACAGAGACTTGAACCAGGTGCTTCCTGAACATCATGAGGAAGATACACCCAATGAGTTCAGTCAAATTGCCACCTTACCTTTCCGACAACCCTCAACTGACCGATCAGAACACAAAATGTTTTATTTTATATTGAGCAGGGATAAATTTGACATATTCTCACATGGGTCCTCCACCTTGACTAGATTTATAACAACAAAATATCATCGGTTCCTACTGGTCATATACGTTGTAATTGTTACATTAACCAGGTTAACATGTGTCACGACCCGAACCGGGGCCCTGGCCGTAACGAGTATTCCGAACTATAAAGGCCCGAAACACCCCTATCTGTCTGGTAATCATGCACATAACTCATATGATAAAAGAAATGCGGAAGATAAACAAGATTACGGAAACATGGTCAAGAATCATATGGAAACAATAATGGGGAATAATGTCTCACATGCTCTATCAACATCTGGAAAACCGTAAGTGATAAACTGAAACTTTCAGACAATCAGGGCTTCCGAAAGATAGAAGGCTCACCAAGTGACTCTGCAAATATGCTTGAGAATCTACTGATTTTTTGGACCCCTAGACTGTGCCTCCGAACCTAGGAGGGAAAGGGGTAGTACTGGTACGCAGAGAAATCAAAAAAACAAAAATATAATATTTTTACAAATTATAAGTGAGAGCCATTATAAAGCAGTTTCATATCAAATCATTTGAAAACGCATGGGCATAATGTAATAATTTATTTTACAACAATGCAATGCAGCTGAGCTAGGTGGCATACCCTACAATATCACATTTACACCAACTGTCAAACCTCGGTTGCCACCGAAATTAGAGTATAAGTGAGGGGAAGACACATAAGATCACACAGCAGGGTGTCTCGACCCAATAAAGTATGGTAGTGCACAAGATCACAAAGCAGGGCTCCTAAACATAGTCCCAATTTGGGAATGACATAATGTCAGGTACACAAGATCACAAAGCAGGGTACCAAATTTCCATGTCGGCAAACACGGTTTCCAGCAATGATCCCTTACACTCAAACGCCTTCTTCGGGCATCCACCTATCTCATGAAAAATCAATGTATTCAACTTCATTTAATTCCATCACATATCATATTCTGTAGGGTATCGTCATACCCAACTTGCAAGTCATCAGTATCACATCATTCTTTTCATTCAATCATTATATTCAACATATCTCAACATAAACAACCCTCTCCTTGCAAGTCAAAATCATATCCAATCATAAAAATTTTCAAAACATTTCATGTCATGCTTTTCAAGATGATTTTCAAACAATTCACATCATATGATAATTTAAAACAAAATCATATCAAGAGAGGGATTTCACATAATTCA
>NC_061114.1:2143989-2145656 GCF_002878395.1 Capsicum annuum
TCTTAATAAGATAGTTTCAATGCGATATAAAGGAAAAGGAAACATAAGAGAGTACATTATGGAAATGTGTAATCTTGTGACAAAACTCAAGGCCTTTAAGCTTGAATTGTCTGACGACATACTTGTGCATCTAGTTTTCATCTCCCTTCCAACACAATTCATTCAATTCAAAGTTTCATATAATACTCAAAAAGAGAAATGGAATTTGAATGAGCTTATAGCTCAATGTGTGCAAGAAGAGGATAGACTGAAACAAGAGAAGATTGAAAGTGCTCATTTGGCATCTAACTCTGAAACTAAAACCTCTTCAAATAAGCGAAAATGGAGTAAGACTAAGGAAACTGTAGATGAAGGAACATCTAAGTCCAAGAATCCAAAGACTTGTTTCTTTTGCAAGAAAATTGGCCACATAAAGAAAGAATGTTCCAAGTACGCTAGCTGGCGTAAAAAGAAAGGTAAACTTCTCAACTTCATTTGCTCAGAAGTTAATTTCGCTATGGTACCTAGGGACACTTGGTGGATAGATATGGGTGCAACTACTCACGTAAGTGCTACTATGCCGGATTGCCTAAGGAGCCGAGCGTCAAATGATGTTGAAAGATACATCTATGTAGGCAATGGCAATAAAACAGCTGTAACACCCCATAAAAGTCTTAGCTTGAAATTTTCGGGATACAACTTTTTAACCTTTTCGACATCTGTTTTTAGATTTTCAAGTTGTGTTACTATCGGAAAAGCTCATAGTATATCTCGAATAAGTTTCGGAATTTTTTGGAACGCATAAGGCTGCGTTTGGATTTCAAAACAGTAGCAAAACATATAGCCTATTGCCCAGTTTTCAGCATTTCAGGGTCAACTTCAAACGATCATAACTATCTGCATATAATGAAATGGGAGAGCTGCTACCTATCAAATGAAATCTCTTTGAGTTTTATTTCCAATACAACTGGTTTCATCCAAATCCAATACCTGAGTAATGAGTTATACCCATTTTACTTCAGCCTGTCAGCTTGTCAACTGAGGGATAGTTTCGACTTTGTTTGTTTTTTTAGGGGCATTTTAGTCATTTCACCTCACCCATATTTCGTCTATAACACCATATTTAGCCCCCCATTCATCAAAATATAATTATTTTCTCAAATTTTCTCTCAAGAACACCCCTTAGGGTTTCAAAAAAAAAAACCCAAGTAGTTCAAGATTCAACCATGGGTTTTCAAAACAAATTAGAGATTCGGAATCCCCAATCCACAAGCTTCAAGAATCATTCATTATTCTTCGTAATCGAGGTACGCGGGGTTTTCCTAAATTCTCATGGGCATAGAAAAATCATGTTTTAGAATGGGATTTTTGAACTATGTATATATTCACGTATTAGATGTTTTAACATCATTGTTTTGGTCTTTTGACCTTCCACAAAGTGATTTGAGAATATGTATGTATGAAAACATGTATTTCAGAATGAATTCTTGTTGAGAGCATGACTTTTGGTGAATTCCCTCTTATTATGAATTTTTAGATTTTTCATAGCATATGAATTGTTTTGCAATGCATTCTTGAAAAGCACTATATGAAATGGTTGAACTCTTGTTATGATTTAAAGGTGGTTTTAAATCACTAAAAAGGGAATTTAGCATGAATGTTTAATGTTCATAATACATTTAATAAAA
>NC_061114.1:2145756-2148719 GCF_002878395.1 Capsicum annuum
TTGATAAGCACTATATGAAATGGTTGAACTCTTGTTATGATTTAAAGGTGGTTTTAAATCACTAAAAAGGGAATTTAGCATGAATGTTTAATGTTCATAATACATTTAATAAAAGAGTGCATGATTTGCTAAAGGCACTAGACCACCATATGTTTGATGAAGTTTTTGCATGATTTTGACTTGAGTTTTGGAACACGAAATCTTCTATATCAGTTGCATGTTCTTGGGTGGTCTAAGCTTTGATTTAAATGAAATATTTATCTTAATGTATTATGGCTCAGAAATTATGACTTACAAGTCTTGGTATGACGATACCAAACTAAGAAAATGCCATAACAGACACAGACGAATACAGAAATCAGACTTTATCAAATTTGCATTTTAGAACTTCAGAATGATGCATGTTCAGAAAAGGATAAAATAGGGCATAAAGAGAGCTTAGGTGGTTCTCTGAAGAAGGCGTGACTTCAGACAACTCTTTGTCCAAAACCGTGATTTGCCAACCTAGGTATATTATTATATGCTGACTTAAGTGTTGTGTGGCTTATCAGATTCAGGAACTCCAACCCTTGCAGCACACTTGGGTTGGAGGCTTCCCCGCCGAGTCAATGGCGGATTCCATATCACCCGTGGAATATCAGACTTGTAGGGGATACCACCAAACTCAAAAGTAATACACAGATCAGAATTTGAAATTTACAGACAGGTTATATATTTTCAGAAAGTGCCCATGTGTTTTTCAGAAACTGTTTTATGCATGATGTTTTGATGAAAATTTTTCTCACGTATTATATATATATATATGTTCAATTACTCTATTTTGAATTGCTTCGCGTGCCAGTACTTTTGTACTGACCACCCCTTCTTTCAGGTTTTGAGACACAGTCTAGGGGTCCAGATAAATAGTAGATATTTTAGATTGTAGAGCAGATTGTGCAGGGGTGAGCCTTCTATATCCCAGAAGGCCTGTTAACTTTCAGATACTTATCTTTATGTCATGTTTTGGTCTACTGGGGGCCTTGTCCCAGATTTCAGATAGTTGCTATTAGTCATGTAGTAGAGATTTTTGCAGACGGATTTCAGATGTTGATAGATGTTGTGGGACTTTATTTTCCATTATTGATTTTATTAGACTTATGACCATGTTTCCGTAATATTGTGTATCTTCCTCAATTCTTTTATCATATGAATTATGTGCATGATTACCAGATAAATAGGGGTGTTTCGGGCCTTCATAGTTCGGGATACTCGTCACGGCCAGGGACCTGGTTCGGATCGTGACAAACTTGGTATTAGAGCATGGTTCATAGTCTCAGGGTGTCTGTGAAATGGCATCAGATAGAGTCTTGTTTATGGGTGTGTAGCGCGCCACACTTATAAGCAGGAGGCTATAATGCGTTTAGGAATGTCTCTCTTTCTTCATGTTCTAGTTCGTGGAACAGAGTCAGAATGTTCCTCCTTCATACTCTAATTCGTGCTATGGTGACGTCCATATGAAAGTAAAATCATCCCAAATTCTTTCCTTACTCTAATGTTCTCAGACCCGTCACATTACTGGGGTGATTCAAGTGAAGAATTTTAGAGTCTAAATGGTATTATCTCTTTGGATCGCGTCATATAAGATCTTAAAATTGTGCAAGGACTTGAGAAGAGTCCGTTATTGCTTCATAGTGTATAGGTTCTAGTGTGAACCTTGATCTTGATGAAATCGTGCTTTTCATCCTTCTGTATTGAGTATATTCGGCCCTTTTCAGAAATTTATGTTGCAGATGTCATGATTAAGGGAAAAGATGTATAGTAGAAGTTTTGGAATTGTATTTCCACTCAAATAGTAGTATAAGTTAAAGTGTCAGTGTCATGACCTATTGGTAGCTAGTAATGTGTGTGGATTGTATGATAATCTGTGGGGGAAATATTTGACTCAAATTTTTATCTATACAAAGTAAGATGTGTATTTTCAGATTATGGAATATTGTGTGACAAGTTTCTATCTCTTGAAAATATTTTATCATTGTGTTGATGAAACTAAAGAGTCTAGTGAAGCTGTGTGGGGCTCTTTCAATTCATTAGCATAGTTGCCTTGTCATTCATCTCATTTTCTTGTTCAAACCACAAAAAAATCAAAGTCTAGTAAAGCCGTGTGAGGCCTATTTCGATTCACTAGCAATTTATCATTCAACGTGTTGTTCTTGTGTTGGTTGAATATATGTATAGCTGAATCTTTTTGCATGAGATAGAGTTGGTAATAAAGCAATTCGTCCTTGTATGTTAGTTTATTAGTAGAAGATAGTGAAGGAGTTATTAGGCGAGGTGAATTGTGTCCTTGCTTGAAGTATGAAAATGGCCAGATTAGCCAGTAGGTTATAAGTATAGACTCATGGTTGTTGTGGACTTTGAAAGTAGTGTAAATGTACGCTTAGGTAAGTAATTGTGATGTGAGAAAGCAGTATAAGTAGATACGATTGTATGGCGTTATAATATAAGGATAAGGTTGACCACGTCTATTATGAGGCTTTAACCCCCTTGACCCTCTTTTCATTGGTAGTTGTAAACTAGTGCTACTTGTGAGAAGGTATGTAGTAGATTTTCGAGATATTTGGGTAGAATGTCCCAATTTGATGGATTAGTATATTTATATTATGTTGCATCCTTCATTGGTGGTAAATGATTGATACTAAACTATAGGCTTGAATTTTAAATGGTGTGGTGGTAAATAGTGGAAAGAGTTTGATGATGCATGTTTTGTGGGATTAAATTAGTAGGCTTGATGTGCGAAATAGTACATGATAATGGATTATGATAAGGAAAACTGTTAGTTCATGATCGATTATTGTGGTTATGTAGTTCTTGTGCACTAGTGTTTCGTGATGTTTATTTCATAGTTTCCAAGTGAAAATTTTGTGTAAGGTTGGGTTGTAAATCATGCATAGCACTAGATATTAAGTTTGAACCATTGATGTCCA
>NC_061114.1:2151719-2189589 GCF_002878395.1 Capsicum annuum
TTATGTTTCCTTTTCCTTTATATCGCATTGAAACTATCTTATTAAGAATAGTACTTGTTTCAACCTTTTCGTTAGTAGCGAATCGGTCTGCGATTTCGTTTAAGAAACCTTTGGCATCTGTGTTCTCTGTTATACCGCCTCTTAAGGATTCCGGAATCGAGTGTTGCATCATCATCAAGCTCATGCGATTTGATTGCTCCCACTTCTCGTATGCAGACTTTTGTTCATTCGAACTAGTTTCATTCAAGTCCGCAGGGTGATCAAATCTCAATGCATAATCAAGATCCATGCAACCAAGAACAATCATAATGTGTTCTTTCCATTTCTTGAAGTTTGTGCCGTTGAGCACAGCAATGTTATTCATATTTGTAGATATAGAAGATACTACAAGATAAATAAATAATGCTCACAATTAACCATCAAATAAATCATGTATATGTGAAGATAATCAAATTAAAAAAAAATTGAAAGAAACTATAACAAATAAACTCAAAACTTCACATTTATCAAACAAATATACACAAAAGTGGCCCCATCTCAAGATACCTAACACAACATTATCATTTAGTCTTTGGACAGAAATAATAATTTGTAATTGATACTCTTATACACAGTTTATGAACATTGATTACTTAAACGGCCTAATAATATGCCTTTCTTTGGACCAACACATTATCAGCATGTGTTATAACTATATCACATGTTCATAACTATCCGTAATATGACCAAAATAATCTCCTTTGGGATACTTATTTCGCATAGATAAAACATACTTACATGTTCAATGTAAATAAATCTAAGCAATAGAAGTTATTTGGTAAGATATTGATTTAATTCATTCATTTTGTTCCAGAAGTACAAATGATAACAATTTAAAAATAAGCTATAACAGGAATGGACAAAAAATTCTCCAAATTAAAATAAAAGCCAAAACACTTATACTATGTTTTTCCAGAAAGTTTCTGTGCCAAACACTTTCAATATATTTAAAAAGAAAAAAAGAAAAAAAAATAACTCTTGCCAATCTTAGAATCGAAGAAACAATAAGATTCTGTCATAATTATTTCAAAAGAAATAACAACACCGTAACATAACAAAACTGAAAATTAAGGATGTTGCTGTATCTCCTATATTATTCATTAAATAATTTTAGTCCATATGGCAATTTCTCAAGCGACATCACTTTCGTCTTGAAAATTTATGATAACAAAATTACGTTCCAAAATCTAGTTTCAACGGAATTGGAAAACAACGTAATACTTGCCTATTGATCGCCAAGAAATTATCCAAAAACTTGTTTACAAATAGACAAAAAACGAGTGTCATATCACAACAAAATTAAAATAGACACTTTGAAGTTGTACAACCACTAAACCAAGAAGCTAAATTTGATTTCCGAAAAATTAAATATCACGTGTAATGATCTGACAAGACCTCGCTCCGATACCACTTGTTAGAAAACTTTAAAGAACTTCACCCAAGATCACATGTAAATCATTAGACAGAAATTCAAAACTAGAAGAACAATAAGAACACTAACCTTTTTCCATAGTAAATAACTTGATTTTGAATTCTTGTTTTATGTAAGTTGTATGATCTTCTAAGTTTTAATACGCTTTCTATATTCTTTTCTTAGATGGGGTAGAGAAAGAGAAAAGTTAGTATAAATTTAGGGAATATGATATTTATATCTGACTCTTCCAAAAGGCACCTTTTAGTTATTCCTCTTTAGAAGAGGTACCTTTTCAATTAAGTTTCCATCACACTTATGAAAAGGTTCTTGAGGTTTAACTTATCAAAATAAATTTATATTAAATAGATATTTACATTTTAAGCGCAAATAATTTAATACTATATTAGATCAAAATTTGGGTTTCTTTAAAGATAGCATATCTATGAATAACATATTAATATGTGAGTCCACAAAATAGAAAATTACTAAAACTACGAACTCCAAACCTACCATGTTGCTCATTGCGTCAGGTATAGATCCTTGCAACTTGTTGTGTCTTAGAGAAATAGCTTAGTTTGTGTTGATGTCAACTGTTATGATCGGGTAGAATAAGCAATACCACAAAGCAAAAGAAATTAAGAATAAGACACATAGATTTACATGGATGGAGAATATAATGAGGAAAATGTCATATTTAAAAACATCCAAAAACGACCCACTAAATCACACTTATAATATGTACGATACAAAATAAATCGTACGCCCAATCCCTACGCTACCACCACAGACCCCACAAAAAATCATAAAAATGGGTCGCACCGTGAACTTTTCAGGGCCGGATCAACGAAATATAGGTCACAAACTCTAACATCAACCATAATAATGGTAGCAAAAGAAATCCTCTACTCGTTTTTTTAGGATAATTTTTTTTTTTGTTGACGAGAAGATAGAGAATGAAGCTCATTATACTTGAGTGTTGATGCAGTAGTACAAACAACATACAATGCATCATAATATTATTACTTAGGCACTGATGAAAAACATACTACGCATCATAACATTATACTTTAGTGTTGATGCACGAGTTGCATTGTTTCGAGGATTTTTATCTCCAGAATTAGTAGGTGATATTCCCATAAATGGGCAAAGGATGCTTTTTTAGACTCGAATCGCCTTTTCCTCGATCTGTAGCAATCTTATAATTATTATTGTCCTGTAGATACTGATACTTATATAGTTATAGTATACGCTAAGCTCAATATGCTAAATTGTGCTAAAGTATTAATTTCTTGCTAATGGAGTTTGACGCTCTAAGAACAAAACGATGCAGTTGGAAAGGAGAAAGAAGAAAATTCTTGATGATCAATTATGTATGAATCTTAAACTGAATTTGAAAAGTTTTTTTTTTTTTTATGGAACTAAAATAATTTCGCGTGGACTCTTATTACTTATAATGTTCCTCCCAGCACTAGTGCTAAATGGTCCATCTTTCACAACATAATTGGTATATTTCTCATCACTATTGGGATTGCATGTATTGTCGCTCACACCATAACCTGTACCAAGAGCGCTCGGATATGTTCCAACATGATAGCTTTCGAAAGCAAATGTAGATTAGTTAAATGACCATACCAAAAGCAGTATCATAGCTCTGCTTGGCTATGAGTGTGGTGAGCTTCCTCTCAAGTATACATTAAAAGAGTCACTGTTCTGCAACACAAACCCCTACTGGCAAAGATTACTGCCAAGATCAATACAAGGATGGTCAAATGTTTATAATGCCGAAGAAAGCTATCAAGTTAATAGAGGCTACTCGTAGAAGCTATTTGTGGTCTGGGGAAGCTACAATAACAAGGAATTCTATGGTGGCATGGGAGAAAATCTGCCTATAGACTATGGAACCAAGCTGCAATCTGTAAGTTGCTTTGGGCTTTAAGTCTACACAGAGAGAAACTATGGATTGCTTGGGTTGACACGTTATAAAGAGGCAGAATATAAACACAGGAACAAATTCTTTGCTAGAGCAGATAAAATGATAAGAGGAGATGTAGAAAATGCGGCATGGAGCCTAAGTGTGTTTTTATCTTATGTCTTTACTTTCATGGGAGTTCAATAATGGACTAAAGATGTTTTTATCAGCTGATATATGAATGTAGATCCTATGTCTGTGTTTCGTAAAAGCGAGTCAAAAGAGCATTTGTTCGTTGAATGTAAGGCGAGTCTGTTAGTTCCATTCTGAGAAGGGAAGTGTATAGAAGTACCATTCCTTGGTAGTTCATGCAATTCATTTAATTGGCAGAAGAAAAAAACATTCTTCTCAGCAATACAATTATTTAGCAAACATTTTCAGCAAAAGAAGTTATTTGGAACAAGAATTGCCAAGAGCATGCTCAACATGCGAGAAGTTGAATTCTGATCTTTTGTAGCATCCCTACAACATCTTTCATGTTTGTCTGTCTTGCTGGAGACTCAGCACAGCAATCTAGTGCTACTTTAATGATTGATGCCACACAATCCAACTTCTTCATGACGTGATTATCTGTTGGTGGAACCAAGTTGGCATCAGCAACATCTATTACTGCATCAGGAAGTGAATAACTCACCCATTGTTTCAAGCTAAGATCTTCCGCAAACTCACTAGGCTTTCTCCTGGTAAAGGTTTCCAGCAACATGATTCCATAACTATACACGTCACATTTAGTAGACACCAATCCATCTCATCCATACTCTAGAATCAAACAATTATTTAAAGATGTAACATGATAACTTGGTGGAAAAAGAAAGGGAAAAGAAATGTTCAAAGCAAAATCAAGAGACGCACCTGGCGCAATATAACCCAATGATGCTATGGTTTTAGTGTATAATTCACTTTCATCGTCACCAAGCAGTTTTGGGGTACCAAAGTCGCTTAGGTGGGCAACCATATCCACATCCAGCAAGACATTACTCGGCTTCAGATCATAGTGAATCACAGGCGACGAGCAACCATGGTGCAGATATTCCAATGCACATGCCACATCTATCATTATGCTTAGCCTTTGCATGATGTCTAAGAAGTAGTTGTGCGAATACAAATACTTCTCAAGGCTCCCATTAGGCATATATTCGAGCACTAAAGCCTTAAAATCAAGGTTGGAACAGCTAGTAATGACTTTTACGAGATTCCTATTGCGAAGGCTGCGCAGAACTTCACATTCCGTATCAAAGCTCTTGAATGCTGCATCTAGTTGCAGATTGAACACTTTAACTACAATGGCAGTTCCACTTCTGAGAACACCTTTGTAAACAGAGCCAAAACTTCCAGAACCAATCAGATTACTCTCGCTAAGCGCATCAGTTGCTTGTATCAATTCATAGTATGAAATTCTTTCTCTTGCTATTGCAGACAATGAATCAGCTTGTTGAGGAGCTCTTTTACCCTTTCTATACCATATCCAGAAAAAAATAAAGGTGCAAGGAACAACTACTAGTGCATTTCCCAGCAAAAGAAAAAGAACTAGTATTTTTTTCCTGTTTGATTTGTGCGTTGATGAAGTGGGGCATGGAGGGACACTAAATCTTGAAGAACCACACAATGCTTCATTGTAGATGAAAAAATGGCTCGAGAGGTTCTTGAAAGGACCTCCCGACGGTATTTCACCTTTCAATTTGTTTACAGAAACATTGAAATATTTCTAGTTTTGAAGTTTCTCCAAAGACTTGGGAATTATTCCAGATATATTGTTATGAGAAAGGTCTAGGATCCATGCAACTTGTTGTGTTTCAAAGAAAGGTGTGCCAGATTTTGCAATCCTCCAATTTCTCTTGGAATTCTATTTGAAAATTTATTCATCGACAGATACATCTTTGTTACAGCCATTAGATTTCCAATTTCTGGAGGTAAAGAACCTACCATTTTTTTGACGATAAGTCAAGAACCACTAGATCGTGAAGGTTCCCTAAACTTGGTGATATATTGGAACTCAATTTGTTGGAAATGAGACGTATCTCCTAAGGGAATTAATATTCCATAAAAAATTAGTAAGAGATCCTGAAAGTTGATTTTGATCCAAGTAAATATCACCCAGATGCTGCAATTTACATATATGATCACCAACAAATCCTGTAAGTTTGTTGTTACTCAAGTCGAAGCGCTGAAGGTTTCTCAAGTTGCCAATTGCTGTGAGAATTGATCCAGCCAAGTTGTTTCCAGAAAGATCAAGGAATAATAAGTTGTTTCCTTGGTCAAGTCGCTAAAACCTGGTTTTGCATAAACACCAAAATATTCCTAAAATCATTTGTTTTTTCAAAAATAAACTTTTTCAAGGTTTATCAAAAGACGTTTTCTAACAGGTCGGATAACCGTAAGTTAGCGGACGTTTTAGGTGCCTAACACCTTCCTAAAACATTAATAGGAACTGCTTACTTAGAATCTCTTAACTTAAAACGATTTTCTTGTTTTGAATCGCTTTAAGTAACTCTCTAAAGGTTTCTTAATTCCTTTTCAAAATTAAGTGGCGACTTTCTTCAAAAGTCAAAATTTCTCTGCAAAACAATAAGTACTGGTGATAAATTTTCTAAGAGATGTGGAAAGGTTCCCCATGGAGGCTGGAAGCATGCCATTTAGCGGGTTGAGAGATATATCAAGAAATGTTAAATTTCTACATTTGGTTAAGGAAGTCAGGAAGCTTAATGATGAATCACTGGTCAAATTGTTTCCCCCTAAACTTAGATATTGTAGATGAGTCAAATATCCAAGGGAATTGGGAAACAAGCTACTTAGTTGGTTGTTACCAAGGTCTAGAATAGTAAGTTTTGAATAATTAGAGATAGAATGAGGAATAGTCCCAAAAAGATTGGTTAAGCTACTAAGATAAAGCTCTTCAATGTTGGGTGTGAAAGAACACATGTTTGGTGGGAGGCTTCCTGATAGATTGTTTTCTAAAAGATCAATTTCTCTCAGCCCGGATATGTTGAAGATCTCCATTTGGAGTGAACCACATGTAACACCCTGTATTTTCGGGCTAGAGTTTAGACCGTCGTTCCTATGTATATAGACCCGAACTGAATTATTCTTTATTAACATACGTGTGGTAAACACTCCTATCGTAATGCCCCATAAAATTCTCAAGTCGATTTCATTTTTAGTGTTATGTTTGAGGGGCTAACAACTAGAATATTTTTCTAAGTGTAATGAGGACTTAGAGTCATTTTATCAGGCAATCTTCGGGAGACAACTTTTCAACCATCCTGACATCCGTTTTTAGATTTTCCAGTTGAGTTATGATCCAGAAAGCTCATAGTAAATCTCGAATAAGTTTTGAAATTTTTCGGAATGCATAAGGCTGCGTTTGGATTTCAAAACAGTAGTAAACCGCATAGCCTATTGCCCAGTTTTCAGAATTTCAGGGTCAACTTCAAACGATCATAACTCTCTGAATATAATAAACTGAGAAAGAAGCTACCTATCAAATGAAAGCTCTTTGGGTCTTCTTTCCAATGTAACTAGTTTCATCCAAATCAAACATCTGAGTAAGGAGTTATACCCATTTTACTTCAGTTTATCAATTGAGCGACAGTTTCAAATTTGTTTGTTTTCTTCGGGGCATTTTAGTCATTTCACCACACCATATTTAGCCCCCAATTCATCAAAATATAATCCTTTTCTCAAATTTTCTCTCAAAAACACCCCGTAGGGTTTCAAAATAAAAATTCCAAAAACTCAAGATTCAACCATGGGTTTTCAAAACAAATTGAAGATTTGGAAACCCTGCAACGTAGGCTTCAAGAAGCACGTATCACATTTGCATATAGAGGTACGTGCGGTTATCTCAAAAATCTCATGGGCTTACAAATTCATGTTTTAAAAATGGGAGTTTTGAAATTATGAATATAAACATGTTTCAAGCATCTTTATGATATTGATTTGATCTTTAGGCCTATTTCCGAAGTGATTTGATATATTATATATGCATATGCTTGTGATTCAAAAGATGTTAACTTGAGAACAGGCATTATATAAAACCCCTCTATTAATATGAAATTGTTTGAAATTTTCATATGATGTGAATTGTTTCAAATCATCTTGATAAGCATGACATGAACTATTTTGAAAGTGGATATGATTTTCGACTTGCAAGGAGAGGGTTATTATGTTGAAATATGATGAATATAATGGTTGTATGAAAGAATAATGTGATATTGATGGCTTGCAAGTCGGGTATGACGATACCCTACAGAATATGATATGTGATTGAATCAGATGAAATTTGAATGCATTGATTTTACATGAGATAGGTGGATGCCCGAAGAAGGCGTTTGAGTGTAAGGGCTTATTGCTGGAAATCATGTTTGCCGAAATGGGAACTTGGTACCATGCTTTGTGATCTTGTGTACCTAACTTTATGTCATTCGCAAATTGGGACTATGGTTAGGAGCCCTGGTTTGTGATCTTGTGCACTACCATTGGGTCGAGACACCCTGTTGTGTGATCTTGTGTGTCTTCTCCTCACTTATACTCTAATCTCGGCGGCAACCGAGGTTTGACAGTTGGTGTAAATGTGATATGTAGGGTATTCCACCTAGCTCAGCTACATTGCATTGTTGTTGAAAACAATTACAGTACGCCTATGTGTTTTTAAATGATTTTATATGAAACTGCTTTATAATGACTTTCAACTATATTTTGTAAAAATATTATGTTTTATTTTGATATCTCTGTGTACCAGTACTTTTGTATTGACCCCCTTCCCTCCCACGTTCAGAGGCACAGTCTAGGGGTAAAGAAAATAAGTAGATTTCCTCAGACAGATTCGCAGAGTCACTTGGTGAGCCTTCTATATTTTGGAAGTCCTGATATCTGGCAGTTTCATTTATCATTTATTAGTTTTGGGTCTACTGTGGGCCTTGTCCCAGTTTTCAGATAGATATTTATTTTAGTCATGTGGAGAGATTTTGCAGGCGTTATAGAGATGTTGATTGAGATTGTGGGACATTATTCCCCATTATTATTTTTATCTGATTCTTGACCATATTTTCGTTATATAGTGTATCTTCCGCATTTTTTTTCATATAAGTCATGTGCATGATTACCAGATAAATAAGGGGTGTTTCGGGCCTTGATGGTTTGGAATACTCGTCACTGCCAGGGCCCGGGTTTGGGTCATGATGAACTTGATATCAAAGCATGGTTCATGGTCTCAGGGTGTCTGCGAAATTACGTTGGATAGAGTCTTGTTTATGGGTGTGTAGCGCGCCACACTTATAAGCAGGAGGCTACTAGGCGTTTAGGAATGTCTCTCTTTCTTCATGTTCTAGTTCGTGCAATAGAGTCGAAATGTTCCCCCTTCATGCTCTAATTCGTGCTACGGTGTCGCCCATATGAAAGTAAAGTCATCCCAAATTCTTTCCTTACTCTGATGTTCTCAGACATGTCCTATTATTGGGCTGATTGAAGTGCAAAAAATTTAGAATATACATAATATAGTCCTTTCCGATTGAGTCCTATAAGATTTTAAAAATTGTGCAAAGACTCGATAGGAGTCTGTTAGTGCATCAATATGTGTTGATTTTGAAGTTAATATTGATCCTGATGGAATCGTGCATTCCAGCTTAAGGTATTAAGTGTATCTAGTCCCTCTCAAAATCTTGTTACAGATGCGGACAATGTATGGCAGAATGTTGGAACTGTATTTCTACCCGAATAGTAGCGTAAGTTAAAGTATTGTTTTCATGACCTATTGGTAGTGATATTAGACCAACAAGTTGGTGATTTAAAGTTACAAAGTTAGAAGTCAGAGTGAGGGTGATTTTGTGTAAATGAATATTTCAGTTTAACCGATGTTTGAGGATGATTTACCCCTTTATAGTGATAAACTAATGTGGTAGCTAGCAGCATGTGTGGACGGTATGGTTGTCCGTGGAGGAAGTGTTTTACTCATATTTTTACTTATACGGAATAATATGTATATTCTTAGACCATTAAATATTATGTGTCAATTTTCCATCCCTTTTAATATGTAATCTTGTTATCATGGTGTTTTTGAAAAAAAAAATAAAAAAAAAATTAAAGTCTAGTGAAGCCGTGTGGGGATCTTTTGATTCACTAGCATAATTGTCTTGTCATCTATCTCATTTTCTTGTTCAAAATACAAAACCAAAGTCTAGTGAAGCTGTGTGAGGCCTGTTTCAATTCACTAGCAACTTGTTGTTCTTTCGTTGGTTTAATATATGTATGGCTGAATCTGTTTGCATGAGATTGAGTTGATAAAGAGGTAATTCGTCCTTGTGAGTTAGTTTAGTATAAGGTAGAGAAGGAGTTGTTAGTCAGGGTGATTTGTTGGTTGCTTGAATGTGAAAATGGCTATATTAGCGAGTAAGTTATGATTATAGACTCAAGGTTGTTTGAGGAATTTGAAGGCAGTCTAAATGTATGATTGAGTGAGTAAATATGAGGTGAGAAATCCGTATAAGTAGAAAAGATTATATAGGGTTATAATATAATATTAAGGTTTATCGTGTCTATTATGTGACCTTACCCCTTGACCTTCTTTTGTTGATAGTTGTAAACTAGTACTACTTATGAGAAGGTATGTAGCAGATTTTGAAGTATTTGGAATAGAATGTTTCAATTTGATGAATTAGTATATTATGCTGCACTTGTCATTGGTGGTAGATGATTGATGCTAGACCATTGTCTTCAATTTAATGTAGGATGTGGATGTAAGAATAGTGGCATGAGATTAATGATGTATATTTGTGGGAATAAATATTAGTAGGCTTGATGTGTTGAAATAGTACGTGCTAATGAGTTATGATAAGGAAGACCATAAGGTCAAGGTCGATTGTTGTTGTTATAAAGTTCTAGTGTACTAGTGTTCCTTGATGTTTATTTCATGGTTTCCAAGTGAGAATCATGCATAAGGTTGGGTTGTAAAATCATGTTTAGCACTAATCATTAAGTTTTAACAGTTGAATTTCATAAAGGTGGATATGATGATTTCTTGATCAATGATGTTAGTTATATGAAAGTGATCTAATAGGATTGAATGGTGTATGAAATGGCTTAATTATAAATTGATTTGTAATGAAGTATAATGTTGTAGGTATGGTATAGAAGTATGCCAAGGTGATATGAGGTTGTGGCATATTTTTCTAAGACTATTACATAATTTGTGTGGCTAGTGGTACCATTGAATCGTTAAGTGGAGAAAGACTAGTTAGACGGTATATGCTGATCTAAATAGCCATGTTAAATGTTAGAATCTAGTTTGAGTTTTGAAGGTTGAACCGATAGAAATAAGTATTGGTGGCTTTGGAAAGATAGAGTGTATCCCAGAAGGTAGTCATTCGGGTTAAGTCTACGATATGCATGTATTATCATTTTTTTTCTTTCAGACCCTAGAGTGCAGTAAGTGTAGTTCAGTTAGAATCTGGTAAGGGATCTCCCAAACTCTAGATGATGACTTGAAGCTAAGGGAGAGATGATAGAATGAATGACCAAGTAAGGCTCTTAGATTCTAGTAGTGATGTAGTATGATTTAGAACATCAGAAAGTGAGGGTGAATCTCAACCCATTCCTACCTCAGTATTTTTTTTTTAGTTATTCAGATGCTTACTCATGCCTTATGATCTAGTTCCGTGATCGTAGATCATGATTCCTGTATATGATAGAGAGTCACATACCCTTCCAATTCCAAGATAATGAGTTCTAGTTCGTTCAAGTAGTCGGAGTCACATTCCTTATGTTATAAACTCTAGTTGAGGTCATGAAACTCATGACGCATGTACTCACTCTTTATAGTGTGCTTAGTCCCGTATAAAAATCTTTTCATGCTTCTGGATCTTATGTTTAACCTTTTAGTGACCGTCCCTATGCAATGATAGTGGTGATGATGTAAATGTTCTTGTTGATGGAAGATCATAGTATGCTTGCTTAGATAAGGCCATAAGTATGAAGTAAGAGTTGGGGCCAAGTCTTTGATACATGTGATGGTTAGTGGAAAAGTTTGTGTGTGTTTGTGTTAGGGTAGCGCGTGGGAATTATATTGACAATAGTTTAAAAATTATGTGAAGTATGTATTTATGGGTAGTTGCCTTGAAGTCAACATGTGGTTATAAAATAGGCTTGAATGATGTTTTAGGATTGTAGTGGAAGGTCGCAATATGCATTAGCGACTTCATATTAAGAGTTCAGAGTAGTCATTGAAGTGGTAAGGCATGTTATGCTTAGGATGTGATCTTTAAAAGAGGTATAGAAGGAGGCATCATATGGTTTAGAATAATAGCGTAGTGCAGCATGTTGTATTTTTGTGACTTAGAGTTAGGCTTGATCGCGGTGTAAGGATTAAGCTATTTTAGACATTAGTAGAAAATAAAATTGTCAATGCTCATATGAGAATTTTAAGCTGAATTGAATGAATATGATATTTATGGGGGGAATAGTATAGTTAAGGGATATTCGAGAAGTGTGCTAAGCTTGAAAGTAAGAA
The DNA here is from genome assembly GCF_002878395.1 of Capsicum annuum. NCBI lineage: Eukaryota > Viridiplantae > Streptophyta > Magnoliopsida > Solanales > Solanaceae > Capsicum > Capsicum annuum. The sequence goes on from NC_061114.1 coordinate 2,163,642, forward strand.
GTTGTATTGCCAAAGGTCTGGTAATTCTATCCTAATTTAGGAGTTATATGTCTATATTTCAGACTACAGAGTGGTGTCATTGTGATGATTCCTTAGTGGGTGTCTTGTGTAATCCATACCCAAGATTCGTGGCTCCCTATTACTGCTAGAACTTCCTTAGAGAGAGTGTTGAAGAGAATACTTCAGTTAAGTATGAAAGTCCAGCATAATTCAGTCTGTATAGTCAGTAAGTCAGTTTAACAAGCAGATTTGCATGGCTTGTTTTCTCATTTTTTTATTTATTCATGCTACCCGAAATCTCAGACATGCTACTATTCCAAGAGAGAGTATACTAGTAATTCCAAGTATAGATCAGTTCATGCGACATGCATTAGATTCAGATTCCAGAGATTCAGTTATGATTCAATTCGTAGGTGCCCTGTGCATCGCCTCAGTTCCCCGAGTATCTTAGTGAATTGAGCATTCATAGAGGGACATAGGATCCCAAGGGGGAGATACCTCATTCAGTTGCATGCATAGATTCTTATTACAAGCCTCGCACCAGCTATCATTGCGTATTCAGTCATACATTCATACGTCAGTTAAGTCAGATATGCATGCATTAGAAATGCATGTTCAATAGAAAAAGTTCAGCTTATCAGTGTATTTAGTCCTGCGTTCATGAGAGCAACTCAGTCATAGATCCATGCATCAGATATGCATGTTCATTATGAGAATTCAGCTTATGAATAGCTTTAGTTGTGTATTCCATGCATGCACATTCGGTATAAGAATTTAGAACATCAGTAGTCCCAACCTTATAGTCATGTTTCAGATCAGTGTATTCTTTCTTAGAGAAACATATCATGTCCGCATTATTCCATACCTCTAAGCTTCAATATGTTCCTACCCATCATTCGAGGACGAATGATCCCAAGGGAGAGATAATGTAACACCCCGTATTTTCGGGCTAGAGTTTAGACCGTCGTTCCTACGTATATAGACCAGAACTAAATTATTCTTTATTAACATACGTGTGGTAAACACTCCTATCGTAATGCGCCATTAAATTCTCGATTCGATTTCATTTTTAGTGTTATGTTTGAGGGGCTAGCAACTAGAATATTTTTCTAAGTGTAATGAGGACTTAGAGTAATTTTATCTGGCAATCTTCGGGAGACAACTTTTCAACCTTCCTGACATTCGTTTTTACATTTTTAAGTTGCTTTACAATCTGGAAAGATCATAGTACATCTCGGATAAGTTTTGAAATTTTTCGGAATGCATAAGGCTGCGTTTGAATTTCAAAACAGTAGCAAAACGCATAGCCTATTGCCCAGTTTTCAGCATTTCAGGGTCAACTTCAAACGATCATAACTCTCTGAATATAATGAACTGGGAGAGCTTCTACCTATCAAATGAAATTTGTTTGAGTCTTATTTCCAATGCAACTGGTTTCATCCAAATTCAACATCTGAGTAAGGATTTATATCCATTTTACTTCAGACTGTCAGCTTGTCAACTGAGGGACAGTTTTGAATTTGTTTGTTTTCTTAGGGGCATTTTAGTCATTTCACCTCACCCAAATTTCATTTATAACACCAGATTTAGCACCTAGTTCATCAAAATATAATCCTTTTCTCAAATTTTGTCTCAAAACACCCCTTAGGGTTTCAAAATAAAAATCTCAATAACTCAAGATTCAACCATGGGTTTTCAAAACAAATTGAAGATTTGGAATCCCCACAACGTAGGCTTCAAGAAGCACCTATCATATTCGCATATAGAGGTACGTGGGGTTATCTCAAAAATCTCATGGGCTTAAAAATTCATATTTTAAAAATGGGGTTTTTGAAATTATGAATATAAACATGTTTCAAGCATCTTTATGATATTGATTTGGCCTTTAGGCCTATGTCCGAAGTGATTTGATATATTATATATGTATATGCTTGTGATTCAAAAGATGTTAACTTGAGAGCATGCATTATATGAAACCCCTCTTGATATGAAATTGTTTGAAATTTTCATATGATGTGAATTGTTTGAAATCATCTTGACAAGCATGACATGAACTATTTTGAAAGTGGATATGATTTTCGACTTGCAAGGAGAGGGTTATTATGTTGAAATATGATGAATATAATGGTTGCATGAAAGAATGATGTGATATTGATGGCTTGCAAGTCGGGTATGAAGATACCCTACAGAATATGATATGTGATTGAATTAGATGAAATTTGAATGCATTGATTTTACATGAGATAGGTGGATGCCCGAAGAAGGCGTTTGAGTACAAGGGCTCATCGCTGGAAATCGTGTTTGCCGACATGAAAACTTGGTACCATGCTTTGTGATCTTGCGTACCTAACTTTATGTCATTACCAAATTGGGACTATGGTTAGGAGCCCTGGTTTGTGACCTTGTGCACTACCATTGGGTCGAGACACCCTGCTGTGTGATCTTGTGTGTCTTCCCCTCACTTATACTTTAATATCGGCGGTAACCGATATTTGACAGTTGGTGTAAATGTGATATGTAGGGTATTCCACCTAGCTCTGCTGCATTGCATTGTTGTTGAAAATAATTACAATACGCCCATGTATTTTCAAATGATTTTATATGAAACTGCTTTATAATGGCTTTCAACAATATTTTGTAAAAATATTATGTTTTGTTTTGATATCTCTACGTACCAGTACTTTTGTATTGACCCCCTTCCCTCCCAGGTTTGGAGGCACAGTCTAGGGGTCTAGAAAATCAGTAGATTTCCTCAGACAGATTCGCAGAGTCACTTGGTGAACCTTCTATATTTTGGAAGGCCTGATATCTGGCAGTTTCATTTATCATTTATTAGTTTTGGGTCTACTGTGGGCCTTGTCCCAGTTTTCAGATAGATATTTATTTTAGTCATGTAGTAGAGATTTCGCAGACGTAATAGAGATGTTGATTGAGATCGTGGGACATTATTCCCCATTATTGTTTTCATATGATTCTTGACCATGTTTCCATTATATAATGTATCTTCCGCATTTTTTTTTTTCATATAAGTCATGTGCATGATTACCAGATAGATAAGGGGTGTTTCGGCCTTGATGGTTCGGAATACTCGTCACGGCCAGGTCCTCGATTCGGGTCGTGACACCACTAAACCTATTAAACTCAAGAGCAAGTACCTTGAACTCAATGAGATTGCTTATCTCTTTGGGTATTTCACCTGGAAACACATATAGCGGATTACTGGTGAGTTTAAATAATTGGTTCCATCTATTTTTTGCTAAGATATAAGAATTGTTTCTTGTTCATGTTGTCATTCTCCCATGATATAATCCACTAAGATATATTAACTTTTATATTGTTGGTCATACGAAAGTATTAAAAGAAAAAAGAAAAAAAAATACGTATAGAAGATAAATATATCTGAACAGAGCCATTAATCTGGCTTCGCTCTCCATGCCTAATACCCCCAAACTTAGATACCTCAAATAAAATACCGAAGCAATTAGATACAAGCATTCATAAGATAAAACATACCTGTGAAATGGTCAGTTCCGAGAAACAATTGCTGCAAGTTACTAAATCTTCCAATTTCACTATGTATTGGTCCATCAAACTCATTTTCCGATAAACCTAGTAGTTGAAGTTGTGAGCAATTTGACAAGCTCGTCGGCATATGACCATGAAGCTTGTTATCGGATAGATAAAGCCCTTTGAGTATTGGGAGACCATTGCATAAACCATTGGGAAGATATCCGATAAGCTATTGCATGTAAATGCAATGACTTCGATTCTTGAGATATTGAAAATTGTGAATGGTATAGACCCCGTAAGTTGATTAGCTTGTATGCCCAACAACTTCATGTTGTGAAGATTGCCGATCCCTTCTGGAATATTCCCTTGAAGTGAATTAAAAGATATATCTAAAGTCTCCAACCTCGAGGCATTTGAGAGTGACAGAGGAATAGAAGCTATGAGCTTGTTACCTCGCAACCTTAATTCTCCAAGGTTTATAAGACTTCCAATCACTTTTTGTATTTGTCCCTCAATTGAATTTAAATTCAGATTCAAAATCTCAAGTGTGGACACATTAGAAAATGTAGAAGGGATGGAACCAGTGAAACTATTATTTCTAATATTAATAACTTGAAGTTGGTGTAAAAACCCAAAACAACAAGGAATCGCCCCTCCGAAGTTGTTGAAACTTAAATCAAGAAACTTAAGCCGACGTAAGCGTGCCATTTCATGAGGAAAATTTCCATGGAAATTGTTGCTTCCCAAGTCAAGAGAAACAAGAAATGAGAGGTTTCCAAATTCACAAGGAATCTTGCCAGTAAGAGCCATGTTGGAAAGATTCAAGGATTTCACTCATTGGTGACGAGAACAACAAGTGACTCCAACCCAATGACAAACAAAAACAGCGGGAGACCAGTTTTCATCCAAGAAGTTGGAGGGGTTGGAAATGATTTGAGATTTTAAGGACAAAAGAGCTAATTGATCAGTGGTAATGTTGGTTTGAGTCATGGCTGAACTAGCCATAAGCAACAAGAGTGTTAAGAGAAAAAATGTGAAGATTTTCTCCATTATTGCATAAATTTGTAGGTAGGCTCCATAACATGTGATTTTGAGACTTTAAATAGCAATGAGGTCTCCCTTTTGGTCTTCATGATTTTTAAAAAAATACTTTTCCTCATTCATTCTCTTATATTTAGTGGCTGAATCAAAATTTTCAAAAAAAAAATTCAAACTATAAAGAAGTAAATTCATGAAAAAATCAAAGAGTGTCATTATGTAATATATACATAAAAAATATTTTTACATACCTACACAATGTATTTTTTAGACGAACATGTGGCTCCGCCATTGGTCATATCAATTTTAATTTCACCAAGTTTTGCACGTTTCAATCAGCCCAAGACTTGTGCAAGTCATCAACCAAGTCTTGCTTTATCTTTTCTGGACTAGACTTTATGTTCCTCTAATAGATTAGTAAAATTAACTTATACTATACGCTCGAGAAATATTTTTACAAGATTTGCATAGTTTACATGTTTATAATCCTTTTATCTCTAGCTAAGAAAGAATATGTTGTTAATTTAGATCATTTTTGTATACAATGGTAATAAAAGGAGCTTTTAATTATAGTTTATAATGTTAGAATTTTTTTCCTGATTTTCTTACTAAGTTTAAGTTTTTCTTTTCTTGAAAAAAAAAATAATACCATAATTACTTTTACTTTTCCTAAAAAGAAAATATAAATCTTTTTCATATTTGGCAAACCTCTTTCTTGGAGGAAAGGTTTTGAATTTGAACATGTGGTAGTTTATTACTATAACACAATAACCTCCACAAGGTAGTTCATTAAATAATTTTGTTTAGAGGGATATTTTCTCCTAATAGGTTTTAAATTTTTCATTATTATTTTAATATGTAGGTCATTTGACTAAATCATATTAATAATATATTTTTAGTATTTGTTTTTAATTTAGTATCATCTTATTTATCATTTCTATAGTTTGCAACTATTAGCTTCCGCATGATTCCCTCTCGATTTCGAACCCAACATATAATTTGTTTGAAATTTTGATTTGTTTTATAATAAATTTGTATGAACTTTTTTTTTATAAAAGAATTCACAACATTAAGAGCCCATTTGAATAGGATTAAAATCAGGTCAAATTAATTTTTAAACTTTTATTTTTAGTTTTTTATTTTAAATATTTGATAAAATTAAAAAGTGCTAAAAAAATGAAAAAACTATTTTTTTTTTAAATAAAAATAAAAAAGTGAGAAGCTGTGTACCCTCACTTTTTTATTTTTTGGATTAAAATTCTTGGAGGTTTTGATAAAAATATTTATCTTTTTATCCCTTATATTTTCCTTTAATTCCAATGATACCATGAACTTGTAGCCCATGAATATGTGATTTTTCTTTCTTTTTTTCCCTGGTTCTTTTTGTCTCTTTCCTTCAATTTTCTCTTCATCTTTCTCCTTTGTTTTGAGAAAATTCATCATTACATCGGAGGTTTGTTCATGGACTTTTCTTTAAGTGTCGTATTTTCTTGACATGTTCTATCTCTTTTATTTTAAATATTTTTTAGTTAGTTTAAAATGAAGGATTCTCTTGTTATCTCGACATTGTATTTTTCTCCACAGATTTTTCAAATGGAATAAGTCAAAAGAAACAAGAAATGTGAGGCTTCCAAATTCACTGGAAATCTTGCAAGAGTTATGTTGGAAAGATTTAAGGATCCCACTCTCTGGTGATGAGAATCACAAGTAACTCCTACCCAATGGCAAACAAAAGTACCAGAAGACCAACTCTTTTTTTATAAATATAAATATACATGTCAAGCAAGTCTAGAAGATATATATATATATATATATATATATATATATATATATAAAGACTTGTACAAATCAACCAAGTCATGTTTTATTTCGCATTGGGCGTAAATTCTTTGTAAATAGTCTCGCTTTCACATTCTCTAGAATACTTACTACTCTCTTAGTCCTATAATAAGTTTGAGCTTAATAAACAAAAACTATTATTACCTAAGGAATTCTAGAAGAAAAATCTTATGTTTTTCCAATCATACTATCTTCTTAACAGTGTCCAATTTTCAAGAGAAATTTACTAAATTGGGGTAATTTAGTAAATTAAATATCTTTTTTGTCTTGATTTCTTGAAGGGGGTGATTTTTGCTATGATAACATTTTTTCTTTTTGGGGCGGCTGTTACCACTATTAAACAATAAATCAATAATTATTGTTTAGTTGGCTTGGAAAAAAAAAACAGTTAGACGGTTTCCTATTGGATGGTTTTAAAAATATTTCTCCATATTACCAACTTTCAGCAAGCTAAGAAGAAAATTTGCTTTCACGTTCTACAATTGGTGTTGAATTTGGTACAAGAACTATTCATGTTGATGACAAAATTGTCAAAGTTCAAGTTTGGGACACTGCTGGTCAAGAAAGGTGCCAATTCCTTTTCCTTTATTCTATTATTAAATCGTGATGGATCTAGAAATTTAAGTTGATATGTAATTGTTATTAATGTGCGCACACACACATATATAATGTTTGGCCATATTTTGGTGTTCGCAGGTAGGTACTTAAACTTGTATACAGTTGAACAAGTAGAAATACACATCATATGTGACAATTACGTCGCATCTACATGGCAATCTCATACAAATTGCCACATAGATGCCACATAGGATGTGTATGCCTACTTGTTCAATTTAAGACAAATTTAAGTGTCTACTTGTGCACATCCAAAGTTGGAGGACATAGATGCGAGCTGAAGTCAAGTTAAAGGGCATACTTACGTATGATGCCAAATTTGTATGTTGAAAGAATTCGATGGTGAAATATATGCTACGAAAGAAGTGCTTATGTTGACCTTATGCTACGATTCTTCGTTCTCTTAATAAATTTCTAGTTAGATGATCACTGTGTCCACTAATTTTACAATATCCGTGCCTCTCCCTGAATTATATCTGATCGTTTTTCATGTCTCATAAAAAGGTATCGAGCCATCACTAGTAGACATTATCGCGGAACAGTGGGTGCCTTACTGGTTTACGACATAACACGCCATGTTACATTTGAGAATGTAGCAAGATGGCTCAAAGAATTGAGAGACCACACAGACCAAAACATCGTTTTAATGCTCGTGGGGAATAAGGCGGATCTTCGCCACCTCAGAGCTTTCCCCACGGGCGAATCAAGTGGTTTTGCAGAAAGAGAGAACACTTTCTTCATGGAAACATCTGCACTTGAGGCACTCAATGTAGAAAACTCCTTCACAGAAGTACTCACTCAGATTTATCAAGTGGTTAGTCGTAAAGCTCTTGATATAGGAGATGATCCTGCATCTATACCAAGAGGACAGACAATTAACATCGGAAAAGATGATTTATCTGCTGATAAGAAAGGTGGATGTTGTTCAGAATGAGTATGATCCCTTTTTCCGTATACACAAAGGTGGACTCTCCCTAGATCTGCCTCTGGATGAAAGCATATAATACTCAAAACTAATCCCATTTTCAACAAATGTAAGTTGGACAAAAGAACTAATAGCACAGTATATTGTTGAGGAAACTAAAGGGGGATGGAATTTGTAAAAGGGGAATTTCAGCTAAGCAAAACTTCTTGTTTCCATAAGATACTTGCAATAGACTGAATGTCTATGTTGCTCGGACTCTTCAAAAATGTCGATGTGTGCGTGTTTGAACCTTCTAAAGTAGTGTATTTTTTAAGTATTCTGTCATAAGGCTGCAACAGTCAGATTTATTGCAACCAGCTAGAACTGTTGAAAACAGAATCATGCCCAAATCAAGTGCTAAAAGATAAAAGCGAACCACTATAAAAATTTGCAACATTGTTCAACATGCAAGAAGTTGAACATTGATCTTCCGTAGCGTTCCTACAACATCGCTCATGTTAGTCCTTCTTGCCGGATTTTCAGCACAACAATCCAATGCTACTATCATGATTGATGCCACAGCATCTAGTTTCATTTGTAAGCGACTACCCATTTGGGTTACCAAGTTGGCATCTACGACGTCCATTACAGCATCTGGAAGTGAAAAACTCACCCATTGCTTCAAGCTAAGATCTCCCTCAAAATCATTGGGCTTTCTCCTAGTAAACGTTTCCAGCAACATGACCCCATAACTATAGACGTCGCACTTTGCTGACACTAGTCCATTCAGTCCATACTCTACAGTCAAACAATTCATTTAAAGATACAATAAACTTTCTTGGTAGGAAAAAAGGAAAGGAGTAATCAGCAAAACTAAGAGATGTACCTGGAGCAATATAACCTAATGTTGCTAAGGTTTTAGTGTATAAATCACCCTGATCTTCACCAAGCAGTTTTGAAATGCCAAAGTCGCTTAGGTGGGCAACCATATCTTCATCCAGCAAGACGTTACTAGGCTTAACGTCACAGTGAATCACAGGCAACGAGCACCCATGGTGAAGATATTCCAAAGCACATGCCACATCTATCATTATGCTTAGTCTCTGCTTGATGTCGAGGAAGTAGTTGTGTGAATACAAATACTTTTCAAGATTCCCATTAGGCATATAATCAAGAACTAAAGCCTTGAAATCATGATTGGAACAACTAGTAATGACTTTTACGATATTCCTATGGCGAAGGCTACGCAAAACTTCACATTCCGTATCAAAACTCTTGAATGCCGCATCCAGTTGCAGGTTGAACACTTTAACTGCAATGACAGTTCCACTTCTGAGAATGCCTTTGTAAACAGAGCTAAAACCTCCAGAACCAATCAGATTACTCTCACTAAGCGCATTAGTTGCTCGGAGAAGTTCATAGTATGAAATCCTTTCACTTGCTTCGGTAGACAATGAATTAGCTTGTTGATGAGCACTTTTACCTCTTCTATACCTTATCCATAGGAAAACAAAGGTCATAGGAACAAATACAACTGCAGTTGCGAGCAAAAGAATAAGTACTAGCAATTTTTTTCTATTTGATCTGAGCTTTGATGAAGTGGGGCATGATGGGACACTAAATCTTGAAGAACCACACAATGCTTCATTATAGATGAAAAACTGACCCGAGAGGTTCTTGAAAGGACCCCTCGAGGGTATTTCACCGTACAATTGGTTGTGTGAAACATTGAAATACTTGAGGTATTGAGGTTTCTCCAAAGACATGGGAATGATTCCCGATAAATTATTGTGAGAAAGGTCTAGGAATTCCAAACCTACCATGTTGCTCATTGAGTCAGGTATAGCTCCTTCCAACTTGTTGTGTCTCAAAGAAAGGTACGCTAAATTTTGCAAGCCTCCAATTTCTCTAGGAATTTCATTTGAGAAATGATTCATCGACAGATCCATCTTTGTTACGGCCTTTAGATTTCCAATTTCTGGAGGTAATGAGCCTACCATGTTGTTTGAGGAAAAGTCAAGAACCACTAGGTCATGAAGGTTCCCTAAGCTTGGTGGTATATTAGAACTCAATTTGTTGGAACCGAGATGTATCTCCCTAAGGGAAGTAATATTCCCTAAACAATAAGGAAGAGATCCTGATAATTGATTTCGACCCGAGTAAATATCACCCAAATGCTGCAATTTACATATATGATCTCCAATAAATCCTGTCAATTTGTTGCTATTCAAGTTGAACCGCTGAAGGTCTCTCAAGTTGCCAATTGATGTTGGAATCGATCCGACCAAGTTATTTCCAGAAAGATCAAGGTCGAATAAGATGCTTAAGTTCCCAACTTCATTTGGAATTCGCCCTTTGATTTTGCCATTGTTGGCATAAAAATTTCTAAGGGAGGTGGAAAGGTTGCCTGTGGAGGCCGGAATCATATCATTTAGAGGGTTGGAAGATATATCAAGAAATGTTAAATTTTTACAATTGGTTAAGGAAGTCAGGAAGCTTAATGATGAGTCGCTAGTCAAATTGTTTCCCCCTATATTTAGTAACTGTAGATGAGTCAAATATCTAAGAGAATTGGGAATCAAGCCAGTGAGTTGGTTGATAGAAAGCTCTAGATGAGTAAGTTTTGAACAATTGGAAATGGAATAAGGAATAGTCCCAACAAGATTGGTTAAGTTGTTCATATAAAGCTCTTCAATGTTGGGTAAGATAGAACACATGTTTGGGGGGAGGTTTCCTGATAGATTGTTGTCTGAAAGAGAAATCAGTTTCAGCCCTGATATGTTGAAGATCTCCATTGGGATTGAACCACTAAATCTATTATTGCTAAGACTAAGTAGCTCCAACTCAATGAGATTGCTTATCTCTTTGGGTATTTCACCTGGAAACATATATAGTGGATTACTAGTGAGTTCAAAAAGTTGGTTCAATCTATTTTTGCTAAGATATAAGAATTGCATCTTGTTTAAGTTGTCAATCTTCCGTGGTGAGAATCCACTAAGATAAAAACATACCTGTGAATTGGTTATATCCGAGATACAATCGCTGCAAGTTACTCAATCTTCCAATTTCACCATGTATTGGTCCATCAAACTCATTTTTTGATAAAGACAATACTTGAAGTTGTGAACAATTTGACAAGCTTGTAGGCATACGACCGTGAAGCATGTTATAAGACAGATAAAGCCCTTTGAGTATTTGGAGACCATAGCATAAACCATTGGGAAGACTTCCTGATAAGCTATTGCCAGTAAATGAAACGATTTCGATCCTAGAAATATTGAAAATTGTGAATGGTATAGAACCCGTAAGTTGATTATATTGTATGGACAACCAGTTCATGTTGTGAAGATTGCCAATTCCTTCTGGATGTTTCCTTGAAGTGAATTAAAAGATAAATCTAAAGTCTCCAACCATGAGGCATTCAAGAGTGACAGAGGAATAAAGCCTAAGAGATTATTACCCCTCAAGTTTAATTCTCTAAGGTTTCCAATCACTTTTGGTATCTGACCCTCTATGGAATTGAAATTCAGATTCAAAGTACCTAGTGTGGATATATTAGAAAATGAAGAAGGGATGGACCCAGTGAAACTATTATTCCTAAGATTTAGAACTTGAAGTTGGTGTAAAAATCCAAACCATGAAGGAACCTCCCCGCCAAAGTTGTTGACACTTAGATCAAGAAACTTAAGCCGGTGCAACTGTGCCATTTCTTGAGGCAAATTTCCATGGAAATTGTTGCTTCCCAAGTCAAGAGAAACAAGAAATGTAAGGTTCCCTATTTCACGGGGTATTACACCCATAAGATCCATGTTGGAAAGATTCAAGAATCTCACTGTTTGGTGACGAGAGCCACAAGTGACTTCATCCCAATGGCAAACCGACGTAGCTGGAGACCAACTTTCATCAAAGAAGTGAAAGGGGTCTGACAGGATTTGAGATTTCAGGGAAAGAAGAGCTAATTGATCAGTGGAGATATTAAATTGGGTCATGGCTGAGCTACTTCTAACAAAGTACTGAAGCATCAAGAGAAAACAGGTGAAAGGAACAAGTTTCTCCATAATTGCATATATTGGTAAGAATGTGGATATGGATTGTAATGATGTGGTTTTGAGACTTTAAATAGGAAAGAGGTCTCTTTCTCTTTCTGATTTTAAAATCTACAAAAATCTCTTTTATGAGAATTTTCCGTACATACATATTTTAAGGAAAGAAGGAACAGCTTTCCTTTATTCATTATTTTAGTCATTTGAAGACTAATAATACAACTAAAGAAACAAAAAAAAAAGTAACTTTAATTTGTTTAAGTGGCAGATCAAGAAAGAAGACTCAAAAAGGAGTCTTCCACGAAGTTTGTCACCTGTACTGCAAAAGCAATATAATATCAAAAGCTTATTTAAATAACTGCCCATTGTCAGATAATATCAAAAGCTTATTTAACTAACTGCCCATTGTCAGATGATAAGCATAGTGTTAGATTTTTTGCCCTGATTTTCTTATCAAAATTAAGTTTACTTTTCTTATAAGAAAAATAAAAGTAATACCATAATACCTTTTAATTTTCCTGAAAGGAAAAGATAAAACTTTTTCATATTCGGTAAACCTCTTTGTAATATGAAAGGTTTTAGAACTCTATAAATAGAAACCCTTCTTATACCTTAACAACACAGTAACATCCATAATGTAGTCTTTAAAGAATTCAGTTTATGGGGAGATTTCTCCCAATAAATTGAATATTTTTTTATATTAGATTTTTAATATGTAGATCTCTTGACCAAAACATATCAATAATATTATGTTTTTAATTTAGTTTTCTTTTGCGTTGATTTATCATCTCATGGATTGCAAACATTAAGCTTACGCAGGACGCCCTCTTGATTTCGATCCCAACAAGTGCTATCAAAGTTTATGGTTCAATGATCCGGTGGTTCAGATTGAGGACATGTTAAGATCAAAGTTGCAATCAATTTGATGATGATGAAGATCTTTGTCTAGCTACATGTGGAGAAGTAGTTTAAAACATATTTTCAACATTTGTGCTGCTGCATCTTTAAAAATAAAAATAAGATATTTTTAAAATAATTTTTAAACTTTATTTTTAACTATGGCAAGCAACAATTATGAAGATTATATCAAGAACGAAGTTCATGCCTGTGATGTGAAGAAGACAGATCAAGTGAAGAAAATAATGTCAAAAAGAGGAAATTTGTTAGGGTTTTTGCTTTGATTTTCTTACCAAAATTATGTTTTAAGGAAAATAAAAGTAATACCATAATTAATTTTACTTTTCCTAAAAGAAAAATATAAAAATTTTCCATATTTCGCAAACCTCTTTCTATGAGGAAAGGTTTTGGAACTCTATAAATAGAATGACCCCCTTCTTATACCATAATATAGAAGCATCCACAATGTAGTCTTTAAAGAGCCTTTGTTTACGGGGAGATTTCTCCCAATAAATTTAATGTTTTTCGATATTAAATTTTCAATATGTAGGTTTCTTGACCAAAACATATTAATAATATTATGTTTTTAGTTTAGTTTTTTTTTGCCGTCTGATTTATCATCTCATGATTTGCAAACTTTAAGTTTTCGCATGACGCCGTCTCAATTTTGAGTCCAACACATAGTGAGTCAACATAATGGGCAATGAAGAATGTCTGCAATCTCAAAAACACACACATGAACACTGTTAAAGAACACAAAATAATAAACCATTAAATCCATATTAAAAATAGCATTTCCCATTTATTAACCTTTTCTTTGTTTCTTTTGGTGAAATGTGCACGTGGCAATAGAAAATGAAAAATTGACATATATTCATGCAGACACTCAAAATAAAATATAATAATAATGTCACATTACATGTGGCCCCCCAATTACATCAGTCAAGTCAAACTCTCCCTCACTTGACAGTGGTTTTGTTTGCCTCCCCTCTCACTGCTCTTCCCCTATGCTTTCTCTCATCCTTATTACTTGTGAAAGCAGCACCAAAGAGGCAAAAAAGTAGGAAGGGGGCGACAAGGGTACAGAATGTGAATGGAGGAGTTGCAAAGGCGGCAGCAAGGGCGGTGAAAGGGAGTGTAGGAGTTGTGAAAGCGGAGGAGAAAGTGAAGGGGGTTGCGGAGGAGATGCAATACCGGGGAGATGCAATACCGGGGAGTACGGAAGAGGCCGTCGGGGAAATATACTGCAACCACTAGAGATCCGAGGAAAATATGCAACTATTTTTATAGATTTGTTAAAATAATTAAATTTCTATTAAAATAGGTGTGCAATGAATAATAAAAGGCAACAATTACAAATAAATCTATATAAGTATGACAAGAAGCAATAATTCGGGGTGTATTTTAATATGACAAGAAGAAATAATTCGGGGTATATTTTATGTTTAAAATTAATTTTTAATTTTAAGCAATGAATTGTAAATTGTGAACTTTAATTAGTAGTTGGCAAATTTTAAATAAAGTCACAAATAACTAATTTGAGCCCAAATAAAAATAGAGACTTTCTATAGAAATTCAAAGAAAATTAAATTAAAGAAGCGTAATAGATAGAAAAAATAAAACAGAGAAGGAAAAATACAATATTCACATCCTTCTTAAGACTTTATTCATAACAATATAAATGGAAAAAGAAATATAGAATCAGTACATGGTTGATTGAGCTCTTGTCGGCACTATCTCACATAATCAATCAAATTTCAAGAGTCTTCTTCAACGAGTCAAACTAAAACAAGAATCAAGTAGTACGATAAAAAAAAATGTGTTTCGCTACTATAACTATTGAATGAAAAAGTTAATTTTGTGGGGAAGGAGTCTCATGAAATAAAAAAGATGAATTTATATAGATAAAGTTTTAAATTAAATATTTATATCAATACTAATACCACCAAATCAACCAAGTCTTTTACATCCCAATCAGAATTATAAATATGGTGGCAAAATTCCTCTAATTAGCCAAAGACTTGGCAAGTCAACCAAGTCTTTCTTTATTTTTTGTGTGCTTAATTCTTTGTAAATAGTCTTGCTTTCATATTCTCTAGAGTTGTGCGGTGAAAAGTAATGTCAGTTTACTAACTTATACTATAATGTCTTCTTAATATTAATCAAGTTTAATCCATTTGGCACTACTGGATTTATCCCAGGCAATGAGAGCCTTTCAAGATAGTCAAGTTTTGTCTAGTGAATTACCTTATATAATGATGAATAATTCCATTCACTATCATCACTCACTTAATTATACTATTATTTTTCTAGGTAAAGGCAACTCTCTAGATCTTATTCTATGAACACATCTCTGGCCAAATAGTGAACATGAACAAAACTTGCTATATGGTGGCTCCAAACATGGCACGGTCCGAATCGGGGCCCTGGCCGTGACGAGCATTCCGAATCATGAAGGCCCAAAACACCCCTATCTATCTGGTAATCATGCACATAATTCATGCGATAAAATGAAATGCGGAAGATACACAATATCACGAAAACATGGTCATGAAATCTAATGAAATCAATAAGGGGAAACAACATCCCACAACATCTATCGACATCCGAAAACTGTCTGCGAAATCTCTACTAATGACTAAAACAAACAACTATCTGAAAACTGGGACAAGGACCCCAGTAGACCCAAAACTATTAAATGATAAATAAACTGCCAGACATCAGACCTTCAAGAATATAGAAGGCTCACCACTCGACTCTGCAAATCTGTCTGAAGAATATACTAATTATCTGAACCGCAAGACTGTGCCTCCGAACCTGGGAGGAAAGGGGTAACGCCCCGCAATTCGGACTACAATATAGACCATGATTTCGATGCGTTGTTAATTCTGAAGCCATAAAATCCTATACCAATACGGCATGTTAATTATCGTGTAGCATGTGAAATCCACTCAAGCTTCAATTTAGACCATAGAGGTCCTACAACTCAAGGACGAGTCGAAACTATTTTGATCGACTAAGTTTGAGTGGACGTTGTAAAGTGTGTCAGCTTTCTTCGACCATAACTCTGTGTATATGTCGAATTAGGAAACCTACTATGTGTTAAATGATAGGTATTCGAGTTAGCTTTCCAACGATACCAATTTGGCTAAAATTCAACACCTGAGCAAGAAGTTATAACCTTTCAAAGTGATAAGCGACGCGTAACCAATCACCCATGGCCACTGGAAAGCATAGACGATAGCCTAGGCGGCGCCTATGTGATATCAGGCGATAGCCTAGGCGGCACCTATGTGAAAATAGGCAATGAGATGGGCGACGCCTATGTAAGGAATTCTAGTGATTTAAACACTCCGTGTTGAGGACAAAGTGGTCCTTTTCCACCCTTACTTAGCCCTAAAACACGAGATTTAGTTCCAAGGATCCCAAAATACATATTCTTTCATCAAAAGTGCTCAAGATTCTCCTTAGGGTTTTAAAAATAAAAACCCAAATAGTTCAAGATTTGACCGTAGGTTTTCAAAGATAACTACATATTCGGAATCACCAATCTGCAAGCTTCAAGAAGCATTTATTATCCTTGGAAATAGAGGTACGTGGGGTTATCCAAAAATCTCATGGGTGTAGTTTTATGAACATGCATACTTTTAAATGGGGTTTTTCAATCAAATGCTAATATCTTGCTTTCAATATGATTTCTAAGTCATTTTCTTCGGGCATCCACCTCTCAAGTTCAGAAGCCCAGTCTAGGGGTCAACAGAACCAGTAGATCTTTCAGACAGAGTTGCAGAGACAAGTGGTGAGCCTTCTATGTTTCGGAAGGTCTTATGTCCTGCAGTCCTTTTATCTTATATTAGTTTTGGGTCTGCTGGGAGCCTTGTTCCAGTTTTCAGATAGTTATTTATTTCAGTCATGTAGTAGAGATTTTGTAGATGATTTTTGAGATGTTGATTTAGATTGTGGGACATTATTCCTCATTATTGTTTTCATATGATTCTTGACCATGTTTCCGTTATATTGTGTTTCTTCCGCATTACTTTGATCATATGAATTAGGTGCATGATTACCAGACAGATAGGGGTGTTTTGGGCCTCCATGGTTTGAAATGCTCGTCACGGCCTGGCCCTGGTTTGGGTCATGACAAACTTTGTATCAAAGCACGGTTCATGGTCCTAGGGTGTCTGCAAAATCGTGTCGAGTAGAGTCTTGTTTTTGGGTGTATAGCGCACCACACTTATAAGCAGGAGGCTACTAGGTGTTTAGGAAATATTTCCCTTCTTTGTGATTTAGTTCGTGCTTCAGAGTCTGAACTGTCCCCTAATCAATGATCACTTGTGTTTTAGAAACACAGTTATGCCTCCACGTCATATCGTTAATCAGAATGCTCAGGCGGATGAGGTCCGTCCCACCCATGGGATGCAGACCCGTAATAGGGCTCACACTCTAGAATTTATCCCTACTCCGGGAGTCCCTCTAGTCCCACCCAGTCCACCTCAGGCTCCGCCGACTAATGTAAACCATCCCTCAACTGCTCTAGGAGATATTTCAAATGCAGAATTCAGATGGTCTATTCATATGCTGATACAGTTGGTAGCCAACCAAGCTCAACGATTGTATGATGTTTGGTCTGCATCTATTACATTTGAGGCTACTAGAGTCAGATATTTTATGAAGATGAACCCACCTAAGTTCACTGGCACCAAGCTGGAGGAAGATCCTCAGGAGTTTGTGGATGAGATGGAAAAGATCTTTAAGGTGATGTATGTGGATGAGGTTGAAGGGGTGAAGTTAGCAACCTATCAGCTCAAAGACGTTGCGAGTCAGTGGTATGTCGAATGGGAAGATGAAAAAGGTAAAAGTGCTGAGTCCACAGTTTAGGGTGAATTTGTGGAAGCCTTTCTTGATTGATTCTTTCCTCTGGAGTTGAGGGAGGCCAAAGCGGAAGAGTTTATGAATCTGAAGCAGGGCAGTATGAGTGTCCAGGAGTACACTTTGAAGTTTAATAAACTGGCCTGCTATGCACCATAGTTGACTAGTAATATGAGGGTACGATTGAGGAAATTTGCATCTGGCCTTGCTGATAACCTGGTACTTGAGTTCCAGGGGGCTATGTTGAATAAGGAGTTAGACTTTGGTCGACTGACTGCTCATATACATCAAGTGGAAGAGAAGAAGAAAAAGATTGCTAAATCTAGAGAGAAAGATAGCAGGCTAAGAGAGCTAGATCTGCGGACCAGCACCAGAGTCAGCCGCAGAGTGGTAAATGGGGTATTAAGTGGTCGAAGAAGAAGACGTTTTGGAATAATGCACTTTCAGCAGCCAGCACCCCAGCAACCAGACCACCGACAGACAGACAAACTCAGAGTTTTCAGACTCCTCATGGGTCCAAAGCTCTAGGTACACATTTTTAGGGCAGTGTAGCCCAGCAACATTGTACTCGTCCGCAGTATGAGGTTTGCGGAAGGAATCATCTAAGAAAGTGCTGGTTTGAGGGGAGAAACTACTATACTTGTGGCAAAGTGGGTCACCTTCAAAGAGATTGTCCATCTGTTGGAGTAAATGAGGGGGGGAGGAGGGGAGGGGGGTTAAGTCCCAAGCCGCCTCCACAACCCCTTTCCCTAAGGGTGCCCCTTCAGCTGTCGAAAGCGGTCGCAACTGGTTATATTCTTTGACTAACCGCCAAGAGGTGGAAGCTTCACCAGATGTTGTCACTGGTATGTTACAAATATTTTCTTGTGATGTTTATGTATTGCTTGATCCCGAGTCTACTTTATCTTATGTGACCCCTTATGTGGCTGTTGGTTTTGGGTTTGAGCCCGAAGTTATTGTAGAACCCTTTTCTGTTTCTACTCCAATAGGTGATTCTGTTGTTGCTAGAAGGGTATATAGAAATTGTGTCATGTCTATTCATACTATGGAAACTGTGCCAGACCTTATAGAACTTGATATGATAGATTTTGATGCCATCCTTGGGATGGACTGGCTCCATTCGTGTTATGCCACCCTTGATTGCAGAACCCGAAAGGTCACATTTTCTTTCCCGAATGAGACACCAGTTGTTTGGGCTGGGAGTTCTGTGGAACCTAAAGGTCACTTTATCTCTTATCTTAGAGCCCGAAAGCTTATTTCCAAAGGTTGTATGTATCATCTAATCCGAGTAAATATTCAAAAGTTGGAAACCTTCCTCTGCAGTCAGTCCCTGTAGTGAATGAATTCCTAGAAGTCTTTTCCGAAGATCTCCCAGGGATACCCCCTGATAGGGAGATAAATTTTGGTATTGATGTGTTTCCAGACACTCGTTCTATTTCTATTTCGCCATATAGAATGGCTCCCGCAGAACTAAAGGAGTTAAAGGAACAGCTTGCAGACCTCCTAGACAAAGGTTTTATTCGTCCTAGTGTTTCTCCATGGGGTGCACCCGTGCTCTTCGTGCAAAAGAAGGATGGGTCCCTTCGGATGTGCATAGACTACCGTCAGCTGAATAAGGTCACCATTAAAAATAAATATCCTCTTCCTAGGATTGAAGACCTTTTTGACCAGCTTCAGGGTTCTAAGTGTTTTTCAAAAATAGACCTTTGTTTGGGTTATCATCAGTTGAAAGTTAGGGAGTCAGACATACCCAAGATAGCCTTCCGAACCCGATATGGTCACTACGAATTTCTAGTCATGTCCTTCGGGTTGACTAACACCCCTGCAGCCTTCATGGATCTTATGAATAGAGTGTTTCATCAGTTTCTTGACTCGTTCATCATTGTATTTATTGATGATATTCTGATCTATTCTAACAATAAAGAGGATCACGCCAATCACCTCTGAATTATCCTTCAGACCCATAAGGATCATCAACTGTATGCCAAATTTTCTAAGTTTGAATTCTAGTTAGATGCTATTGCCTTCCTGGGGCATATTGTGTCCAGTGAGGGGATAAGAATGGATCCCCAAAAAGTTGAAGCAGTGAGAAAATGGCCCAGACCCACGACTCCAACCGATATTCGGAGCTTCTTGGGTTTGGCGGGGTTTTACAGAAGGTTTGTAGAGAGTTTTTCTCCATAGATGCTCCGCTTACTAAACCGACTCAAAAAAAGATGAAGTTTGTGTGTTCTGACTTGTGTGAAAACAATTTTGAGAAATTGAAGGACAAGCTGACTACTGCTTCTGTTTTGACCCTTCCCGAGGGTGTAGATATTTTTTGGTTTATTGTGATGCATCCCGTGTGGGACTTGGTTGTGTATTGATGCAGCGTGGTAAGGTGATATCTTATGCATTTAGGCAGCTAAAGGTGCATGATCACAATTACCCCACTCATGACTTGGAGTTAGCAGCCGTGGTATTTTCACTTAGAATTTGGAGGCACTATCTCTATGGAGTACATGTTGATATTTATACTGACCATAAGAGTTCATAGTATGTTTTCTCACAGAAAGAATTATCCCTCAGGCATAGGCGTTGGATGGAACTTTTGAAAAACTATGATATGAGTCTGCATTAGCCTTCGGGCAAGGAAAATGTTGTAGCCGACGCCCTCAGCAGATTGTCTATGGGCAGCCTTTCTAATGTAGAAGAAAGAAAGAAAGAGATGGCGAAGGATATTCACTGCCTTGTAAATTTGGGAGTGCAACTCTTAGATTCCGAAGATGGAGGGGTGATTGTTCATGAGTTAGCTAAGTCATCTCTTTGTGCTGAAGTTAAAAAGAAGCAGGTTGAAGATCCTATCTTGATGAAAATCAAGAAAGATGTGGGTCAACAAAAGGTTATGTCATTTGAAATTGGTGGCGATGGTATTCTGAGATTTCAGGGTAGGTTGTGCATTCCGAATGAGGCACACACTTTGAGGTATGTCGTTCACCCAGCCTCTAATAAGATGTACCATGATCTGAAAACCTTGTATTGGTGGAATAACATAAAACATGATGTAGCTGATTTGTGTCCAAGTGTTTGAATTGTCAGCAAGTGAAGGTGGAACACATGAGGCCGGGTGGTACTTCACAAGAGATAGCCCTGCCTTTATGGAAGTGGAGATGATAAATATGGACTTCATTACAGGACTTCCGAGATCCCAAAACCAGTATGATTCTATATGGTTGATTGTAGATCGGTTGACCAAGTCAGCACACTTTTTGCCTGTGAGGACTAATTATTCGGGAGAGGTTTATGCTAAGATTTACATTGAGGAGATAGTTCGATTGAATGGGGCACCAGTGTCCATTATATTCGATAGAGGTACGCAGTTTTCATCTTAGTTTTGGAGATCTTTTCAGAAGGGTTTAGGTACACAAGTGAAATTGAGCACAGCTTTCCACCCTCAGATAGATTGGAAAGATGAGCGTACCATTCAAACCCTCGAAGATATGTTGAGGAAATGAGTCTTTGATTTTAAAGGTAGTTGGGTAGATCACCTGCCACTGGTTGAATTTGCTTACCATAATAGTTACCATCCTAGCATCAAGATGGCCCCTTTTGAGGCTTTGTATGGGAGGAGATGTAGGTCTCTGATAGGATGGTATGAAGTGGGTGAGACTCAGTTTTATGGAACTGATCTTGTTCATCAGGCGATGGAGAAAGTGAAGATCATTAGAGAATGACTTAAGACTACTCAGAGTCGTCAGAAGTCCTATACCGATGTTTGGAGAAGAGAACTAGAGTTTGAAATTGGTGATTTGGTGTTTCTCAAGGTTTCTCCTATGAAAGGAGTTATGCGGTTTAGAAAAAGGGGTAAATTGAGCCCTTGTTATGTAGGGCCATATCAGATTTTGAAAAGGATTGGTACATTTGCGTATGAGTTTGAATTGCCTACAAGTTTGGGTTCCATTCATCATGTATTCCATGTATCCATGTTGAAGAAATGCATTGGAGATCATTCTATGGTATTGCCAGTAAAGGGTATCAAAGTGACAGACTCCTTGTCTTATGAAGAAGAGCCCGTTGAAACTTTAGATCGCCAAGTTTGAAAGCTGAGGAGCAAAGAGATAGCCTCAGTAAAGGTACTGTGGAGGAATCAGAAAGTCGAAGAAGCAACTTGGGAGTCAGAAAATGACATGAGAATTAGATATCCCAATTTGGTTGCTTCGATGGAGGACAAGGCAGAAGGTACTATTCTTATCTTATCTTTCCTAGTCCTTTATTATTCTTAAAATCGTGTCTATCTGTGTCCCGCATCATCGTTCGGGGACGAATGATCCTAAGGGGGGGGATAATGTAACGCCCCGCAATTCGGACAACAATATAGACCATCATTTCGATGCGTTGTTAATCCCGAAGCCATAAAATCCTATGCCAATATGGCATGTTAATTATCGTGTAGCATGTGAAATTCACTCAAGCTTGAATCTAGACCATACAGGTCCTACAACTCAAGGACGAGTCGAAACTATTTTGATCTACTAAGTTTTAGTAGACGTTGTAAAGTGTGTCATCTTCCTTCAACCATAACTCTCTGTATATGTCGAATTAGGAAACCTACTATTTGTCAAATGATAGGTATTCGAGTTAGCTTTTCAACGACACCTATTTGGCTAAAATCTGACACCCGAGCAAGAAGTTATGACCTTTCAAAGTGATAAGCAACGCCTAACCAATCATCCATGACCACTGGAAAGCATAGGCGATAGCCTAGGCAGTGCCTATGTGAACATAGGCGATAGCCTAGGCGGTGCCTATGTGAACATAGGCAATAGCCTAGGCGGAGCCTATGTAAACATAGGCTATATCCTAGGCGGCGCCTATATAAACATAGGCGATAACCTAGGCGGCGCCTATGTGAACATAGGCAATGAGATGGGCGACACCTATGTAAGGAATTCTAGTGATTTAAACACTCCGTGTTGAAGACAAAGTGGTCCTTTTCCACCTTTACTTAGCCCTAAAACACGAGATTTAGTTCCATGGACCCCAAAATACATATTCTTTCATCAAAAGTGCTCAAGATTCTCCTTAAGATTTCAAAAATAAAAACCCAAATAGTTCAAGATTTGACCGTAGGTTTTCAAAGATAATTACATATTCGGAATCACCAATCCGCAATCTTCAAGAAACATCTATTATCCTTGGAAATAGAGGTACATGGGGTTATCCAAAAATCTCATGGGTGTAGTTTTATGAACATGCATGCTTTTAAATGGGGGTTTTCAATCAAATGCTAATATCTTGCTTTCAATATGATTTCTAAGTCATTTTCTTTATGTCATGGGAATTGTTTGCCTATATACTTCAATAGTTGAAACCATGCATATGTGATTTGAGATTTTCCATGGAAGTTGATAAATATGAATGATAAATTATTTTCAAATTCCCAGGATAATGTTTCAATACTCCATATTATATTGTGATCAACAAAAGAGAGCATGAATTTGAAATAAATATTATTCACCACTTGTAAATGATGAAGCACCTTGGGTTTTGCTTGATTTTGCATATGTGGATGTGACATTGATGACTTGCAAGTCGGGTATGACGATACCCTTCAAAATACAATATGTGATTGAAAAAAAAAAATGAAATTTGAATGCATTGATTTTACATAAGAAAGGTGAATTCCCGAAGAAGGCGTTTGAGACACAAATGCTCATCGCTGGAATAACGTATTTACCGACACGGAGTATTGGTACCAGGCTAAGCAATCTGTGTACTTGACTTCATGTAATTCCCAAATTAGGACTATAGGTAGGAGCTTGAGCCAAGTGATCTTGGGCACTATCATTGGGTCGAGACACCATGCTGTTTGGTCTTGAGTGTCTCTCCGTCACTTATACTCTAATCTCGATGGCAACCGAGATTTGACAGTTGGTGTAAATTACATAGGATATTCCACCTAGCTCAGTTGCATTTCATTACTGTTGATAAAAACTATTGCATTACACTCATGTATTTTCAAATGATTTGATACGAAATTGCTTTATAATGGCTCTCAACTATGTTTTGTAAAAATATTATGTTTTGCTTTAATATCTCTGCGTGCCAGTACTTTTGTACTGAACCCCTCCCCTCTCTAACCTCTCAGGTTCAGAGGCCCAGTCTACGATTCAAGAGAACCAGTAGATCTTTCAGACAGAGTTGCAGAGACAAGTGGTGAGCCTTCTATGTTTCGGAAGGTCTTATGTCCTGCAGTTCTTTTATCTTATATTAGTTTTGGTTCTGCTGGGGGCCTTGTCCCAGTTTTTAGATAGTTACTTGTTTCAGTCATGTAGTAGAGATTTCGTAGATGATTTTTGAGATGTTGATTTAGATTGTGGGATATTATTCCCCATTATTGTTTTCATATGATTCTTGACCATGTTTCCGTTATATTGTGTTTCTTCTGCATTACTTTGATCATATGAATTAGGTGCATGATTACCAGACAGATAGGGGTGTTTTGGGCCTCCATGGTTCGAAATGCTCGTCATGGCTAGGCCCTGGTTCGAGTCGTGATAGAAGGGGATCAATACAAAGTACTGGTCCGTAGAGAAATCCAAAACAAAGTAGAGAATTTTATATAAAATAAATGAGAGTTGTTATAAATCACATTGTTGCAAAATGATTTCAAAAATACATGGGGATAGTATAATGATTTTTCAACAACAATGTAACACATCTGAGCTAGGCGGTACACCCTACAATTTCACATTTTCACCAACTATCAAATCTTGGTTGCCGCCGAGATTAGAGTATAAGTGAGGGAAAGACACACAAGATCACACAGCAGGGTGTCTCGACCCAATCAAGTATGGTAGTGCACAAGAACACAATGCAGGGCTCCTAACCATAGTCCCAATTTGGGATGACATAATGTCAGGTACATAAGATCAACAGCAGGGTACCAAGCTCCCGAGTCGGCAAACACGATTTCCAGCGTAGAGTCATTTGACTCATGCTTTCTTCGGGTAACCACCTATCTTACAAAATCAATGCATGAAAACTCATTTTTAATCAATCGCATGTTATTCTCTGCAGGATATCATCATACCCGACTTGCAAGTCATTAATATCACATTAACTTCTCATACCATTTACAACATGAATATATGTATGACTTTCACACCATTAAAACACATACAACTCATTTTTAATCAATCGCATGTTATTCTCTGCAGGATATCATCATACCCGACTTGCAAGTCATTAATATCACATTAACTTCTCATACCATTTACAACATGAATATATGTATGACTTTCACACCATTAAAACACATACACCATGGTCCTCAACATGCAATCATTCAAGAAGTTTAATCATTTATGAGTAATGTCAGATCAATTGTAAAACTCATGCTCTCAATGGTTTTAACACAAGTATAACATGGGATATAAAAATTATCACGGGGAATTTAGAAAATTCACAACTCATGGACATCGCATCCTTTTGAAATTTTAGGCCACATGTTCACAATTTAACCATTAAAATACATTCAAACAAACAACCTTATGATAGCTCAATATTTCTTTCAAAATCATATATCAAAAGATGTTATTTGTATCAATTGAAAACCTCCATTTGTAAAAAATATATATATACTTATATAAATTTAAAGTCTTGTGTAAATTCCTTTTTGAAAACATGCCCATGAAATTTAGGACAACCCCACATACCTCTATTTACGAAATTAGCGGGTGCTTCTTGAAGCCTACGTTGCGGGGATTTCAATTCTCCAATTTGTTTCGAAAACCCACGGTTAAATCTTGAACTACTTGGGTTTTTAGTTTGAAATCTTAAGGTGAGTTCTTGAAGAAATTTGATGAAAGTGATGATATTTTGGTGCTTTAGGGATTAAATCCCATGTTAGAGAGGATAAAGGTTTCGAAAATTACCATTATGCCATTAATGAGACGGAACTTAAATGCTGAAAAATTCTCAGGCGTGCAACAGACTATGCGGCATATGCTATTTCCCACCGCATTGGAGCATGCGAGGCATGCTATATCGCATGCTGCCACCATGCGTTGGACCATGCGATGCATGCATATCACATGATGCCACTGTTTTGGGCATCCAAGCATGCCCTAAACGACGTTCGAAAATTTCCTAACTCACCCAATACGTACTACGACCTTGCCCCATCACAACGCAACAAGAAAATTTAAAATTGGACGTCGGGAAGATCGAAAATAAAATCTCCGAAGATCAA
>NC_061114.1:2192589-2213092 GCF_002878395.1 Capsicum annuum
CTATTATCACACTTCAGACAACCGACAAATCACCCTGACTAACAACTTCTTCTCTACCTTCTACTAAACTAACCCACAAGGACGAATCATGTCTTTACCAACTCAATCTCATGCAAACAGATTCAGCTATACATATACTAAACCAACACAAGAACAACAAGTTGGACAACAAGTTGCCAGTGAATCGAAATAGACCTCACACGGCTTCACTAGACTTTGATTTTGTATTTTTGAACAAGAAAACGAGATGAATGACAAGGCAACTATTCTAGTGAATTGAAAGAGCCCCACACGACTTTACTAGACTTTATTTTTCAACAACACCTTGATGACAAGATTACATGAGATAGAAATTTAATACGCAATATCCAATGAACTAAGAATACACATCTTACTCTGTATAAATAAAATTAGAGTCAAACACTTCCTCCATAGACTACCATACCATCCACACATGCTATAGCTACCACATTAGTTTATCACTATAAAGGGGTAAATCATCCTCAAACATCGGTTATTCAATTAAAATATTTATTTACACAAAAGTCACCCTCACTCTGACTTCTAACTTTGTGACTTCACATCACCAACTTCTTGGTCTAATTTTATTACCAATAGGTCATGACAACAACACTTTAACTCATACTACTATTCGGGTAGAAATACAGTTCCAACATTTTGTTACACATCAATCCCCTGAAGCACGACATCCGTAACATAAATTTTTTTAAAAAGGGACTGAATACACTCAATACCATAGGCTAAAAAGCATGATTTCATCAATATCAAGGTTCACACTCGCATCAATACTCTTTGAAGCAAACGGATTCTCAAGTCCTTGCACAATATTTAAAATCTTATATAACTCAATCGGAAAGGGCTATATCATGTAGATTCTAAACTCTTTGCACTTGAATCACCCCAATAATAGGATATGTCTGAGAATATCAGAGTAAGGAAAGAATTTGGGATGACTTTTACTTTCGTATGGGCAACATCGTAGCATGAATTTGAGTATGAAAAAGGAACATTCTGACTCTATTGCACGAACTATAACATAAAGAAAGAGTGACATTCCTAAATGCTGAATGTCTAGTAGCCTCCTCCTTATAAGTGTGGCACGCTACACACCCATAAACAAGACTCTACCCAACGTGATTTTGTAGACACCCTGGGACCATGAACTGTGCTCTGATACCAAGTTTGTCATGACCCGAACTGAGGCCCTGGCTGTGACGGACATCCTACCCATGAAGGTATGAACGTCCTACTCTATCTGGTAATCATGCACAACATTCATATAATAAAAGAAAAATGCAGTATTATTAATCAAATACGGAAACATGGTCATACTCTGAAATTAGTTTAACAATGAAGGAAAACTCCAACAATATCCAAAAAAATATCTGACTCGGTCTGCGAAATCTCTACTAGTAGTCGTCTGAAAGTAAACAGACCTTCTGTAATAAACAAGGCTCATCACTTCACAATCTGATCTGCGATCTGAAATATCTACTATTTACTTGGACCCCTAGGCTGAGCCTCAGAACCTGGAAGGAGGGGGGGGCCAGCACAAATATACTGGTACGCGAAGCAATCCAAAATAGTGTATTTGTATATGTATAAAGTAGATAAGGGAAATTTAACAAAACACCTTACATAAAATAGTTTCCAAAACACATGGGCATCATTTTGAACATTCTAGGACATTTTTGTCAAAACCGTTTCTGATCTTTGTATTACTTCTGAGTTAGGTGGCGCTCTCCTACAAGTCCGATATTCTACTGGCTATATGGAATTCGTCATTGACTAGGCGGAAAATCCCCCAACCCGAGTGTGCCACAAGGGTTGGAGTATCTGATTCTGATACGCCACATGGCTCTAGGCCAGCATAATATATATACCCGGATCAGCGAATCACGGTTTTGGGCAATGAGTTGTCTGAACTCATGCCTTCTTCGGGGAACCACCTAAAATCTCTTTATGCCCTATTTTATCCTTTTCTGAACATGCATTACTCTGAAGTTCTAAAACATAAAAATCTGATAAAGTCTGATTTCAAAAAAAAACATTCTATTCTATTCTGAATTTATCATGGCATTATCTGAGTTGGTGTCGCCACACCAAGACTTGCAAATCCTATTTCTGGGCCATAGTGTCATAAGCATGATCTTTCATAAAAATATGGTTTCAGACCACCCAAACATGTAATTTGCATAAAGGATTTCATGTTCCGAAGCTCAAGTCAAAACCATGCAAAAACTTTCATCAAATATATGGTGGTCATATGATTTTGGCAAAACCATGCACTCTTTCATTATATGTATATTCAACATTCACAACCCTCTCTTTCGTATTCAAAAATCATATTCAAACAATAGAACAAGACAAAGTATTTCATATCATGCTTTTCAAAATGCATTCAAAACAATTCATATCATACGAAGATGGGAAAACTCATAACTAGAGAGGGATTCATTATTATTCATGCTCTCAATTTAATAATCATTCTTGAATACATACGTATATATATATATAATTTCAAATCAATTTGGGGGAAAGGTCTAAAAACCAAAACAATACCGTCAAAACTTCTAAAACATGATTATATTCATAAACTTCAAAACCCCATTCTTAAAACATGATTTCTATGTCCATGAGATTTTAGAAAAACCCCGCGTACCTCGATTACAAAGAATAATGGATGATTCTTGAAGCTTGTGGTTTGGAGTTTCGAATCTCTAATCGATTTTGAAAACTCACGGTTGAATCTTGAGTTATTATGATCTTTGGGTTGAAACCTTAAGAAGTGTTCTCGAGAGAATGTGAGAGAATGAGGGTATAATTTGGTTATTAGAGGCTAAATCTTGTGTTATTGGAGCTATTTAAGGGTGGGAAATAACCCAAATACCCCTCTTGGACGCGGAGCTTGACTGCAGGAAATTACACTGGCAGGAATTTATCGCCTTGGCTTACTGCCTCTCACGAAAACTGCTATAACTCTTTGCTCGAGTATCGGATTTTGGCGAAATTGATATTGTTCGAAAGATAATTCGAAGATATTTCATTTCATATATAGTAGGTTACCCAGTTCGTCATATTCAAGGAGTTATGGTTGATTGAATCTGACCCAAGTTTTGACGCTCACTCAAAATCGAACGATAGGAAAGCTTTCAACTCGTCCTTGAGTTTGGGGACCTCTATGATCTCAATTTATGCTTAAATAGGTTCACACACTACATAATTGATTAACATGCAAAATTTGTATAGGATTTATGGCTTTTGGATCATCTATGCATAGAAATGATGGTTTTTATTCTAGCCCGAAATGCGGAGTGTTACACCAAAACTCGCTAAAATATAGTTCAGGGGGTAATAGGACCCCGTGAAGTTGGAGTGTATTATGAAAAATTCAGTCATAGTTCAGGGAACTAAATGCTTTACTCAAAATAAATTTTTGAGCAAACCTCTGATGTAGTGATGGGCTTGCTGAAAATAAAGCAAGACTTGGTTGACTTGCACCAGTCTTTGGCTGATTAAAACATTCAAGACTTGGTGGAATTAAAATTGAGATGACCATGGCGGAGCCACATGTTCGTCGAAACAATACATTGTGTATGTAGGTAAAAATATATTTTACGTATTGGCACTCCTTAATTTTTTTCATGAATTTACTTCTTTATATTTTGAAATCTCTTGATAAAAATTTTAACTCTGCAACTAAATATAACAGAATGAATGAAGAAAAGTAATTTTTTTTCCAAAATCATGAAGACCAAAAGGGAGACCTCATTGCTATTTAAAATCTCAAAACCACATGTTATAGAGCATACCTACTAATTTTTGCAGTAATGGAGAAAGCCTTCACATTTATTCTCTTCACACTCTTCTTGCTTATGGCTAGTTCAGTCATGACCCAAACCAATATTACTACTGATCAATTGTCTCTTCTATCCTTAAAATCCCAAATTATTTCCGACCGTTCTCACCTCTTGAATGAAAACTAGTCTCCCGTCGTTTGTGTTTGTCATTGGGTTGGAGTCACTTGTGGTTCTCGTCACCAACGAGTGAATTCCTTGAATCTTTCTAACATAGCTCTTACAGGCAAGATTCCCCGTGAATTTGGAAACCTCTCATTTCTTGTTTCTCTTGACTTGGGAAGCAATAATTTCCATGGAAATATGCCTCAAGAAATGACACGCTCGAGTCGGCTAAAGTTTCTTGATGTAAGTGTCAACAACTTCAGCAGGGAGCTTCCCTCTTGGTTTGGGTTTTTACACCAACTTCAAGCTCTAAATCTTGGAAATAATAGTTTCACTGGTTCCATCCCTTGAGACTTTGAATCTGAAATTCAATTCCATAGAGGGTCAAATCCCAAAATTGATTGGGAGTCTTACAAACCTGAGATATTTAAATTTGGCCGGGAACAATATTATGGGTCACATTCCTCCATCCCTCTCTAATACCTCAAGGTTGGATACTTTAAGAATATCTTATAATTCACTTCAAGGAAACATTTCATAAGAGATCAGCAATCTTCACAACATGAAGCTGTTGACCATACAACATAATCAGCTAACGGGTTCTATACCATTCACAATTTTCAATATCTCAAGAATTGAATTCATTGCATTTACTGGCAATAGCTTATCAGGAAGTCTTCCCAATGGTTTATGCAGTGGTCTCCCAATACTCAAAAGGCTTTATTTATCCATAAACAAGCTTATCAAATTGTTCACAACTTCAAACTTCGTCTTTATCGGAAAATGAGTTTGATGGACCAATACATAGTGAAATTGGAAGATTGAGTAACTTGCAGATATTAGAGCTCGGAACTAACCATTTCACTGGTACGTTTCATCTTATTACTTCAGAATTTTATTTTATTACACATTAATTGCAGGGATAATTCCACAAGAAATTGGAAATCTTGTTAATTTGGTAGATTTAGGCATGGAGGATAATCAGATTACTGGCTCTGTCCCGATCTCGCCGCTGCAAATTTTGTCAGCATGGCAGAACAATCTTAGTGGATTCTTACCATGGGAGATTGGCTTAACTATGAGGCAGATTCTACAGCTTAGTTATAATAAGCTTATAGGTACACATATAATCAAATGGGGTGTGTGTGTAGAGAGAAACAGCAGGAATTTCAGGTTTCTGTGTTAACCCAAGGATCGTATAGCAAGTATTGTTAATCAGATTCCAGATGAACTTCCAAAATATTATGAGGTCTATACATTGAAATGAAAATTTGTTATTTCCAAAATTTTTACTGGTATGCATTCAAAGAGATAGCAAAATTTCAAACCTTTCTACCATCTACTAATTGCTTTAAAAGTGGGCAATTTAAGGAAAAAATGTGGTTCAAATACATTTAACTATGACTTAGTTTCACAAAGGCAGAATTCTTTACAGAATGTTTATTGTGAGCGTTTGTTCAATAATCCCTTCTTTCACTTTTACTTGTCTAATATTTCAAAAATGGAGTTTCACTTTTACTTGTCACTTTTAAATATCAAAGAAAAGACAATTATTTTTTTTGTTATTTTAACCTCAACATGAATTACATACTTTCCTAATCATTTTCCTGGACTTAAGACTATACATCAATAATATGGGTACTGTGGTAAAAAGAAAAAAAAACTCGTATTAGTCATTGTTTCTTAAGGGTAGTGAAAAGTCAAAACTGGATAAGTAAACATGAATGGAGGGAGTGATATCAAATTCGCAGGGAAGAACTTTTAGAGAACTTTGCCTTAGGGCCTTGTGCCATTAAACTTATGCCTCGCAAATTTTTGGCCTTGCTATGGTTTCTTGGGGGGGTGGGGGGGAGGGTCGCTTTCAAGGGCATTTTCAGGTACATTAATATTATTTCAAGTGCTAAAGGGCAAAAATTTGAATATCACCCAAAATAATACATTTGTGCAGATAACTTCTTTGATAAGGCTTATGTTGAATTGAGCTAAAATCAGATAATATGAAATTATATTTTGTTTAACCCCTAAAATTTTGGGTGAATGGGACCGGTCATCAATTTTTGAGTCATATTTGACACCCTTACATTTATCAATACAAAAATAATTAACTACTTGAATATTCTTCTTACCTTGATGAGAACAGTAATATGAAGCATCATTTTAAAAACCATCAGTAAGAAATGTTCAACCAATTGGAAAACTTATAAGAAATTTTACACTATATTTTGAGTTTTCTTTCCAAGTCAAGCACTAGCTATATTTACTAACTGGTCTGCCACTTAAATTTTTTTTTCCTAGTCAAACACTAACTATATGTGATCCTTACATTTAATGACATAGGTGGATTCCGGGTTAAAATTTTATGAGTTTAATCTTTAAATGTTTTAGTATTAACCCTATTGTATTTAAAAAATTATGAGTTTAGATTTACTCTTTGGTGTAATTTTAATAAAATTTTATACATAAATTTATCTTTACATTAAAAATACTAAATTCAAATGAACTTGATATCAGAATTTTAATAAAAATGTGCACGATTGACTTTTGCGAAAGTTGTGATTATTAACTAATTAACTCACCCCATCCCTTGCTCCACACATCTAAAATTAGGGGGCTTGATTCAACAATTTTAGCTCAAACTCTATATGATTTAAAAATTCTTTAACGGTGTAGAATAATTAATTTCGATCTCAGTTACTATCAATATCCTAGAATTTCAAACAAAAAATTTATATCTTGATGCATTTTTAAATCAAATGATAACGGCCAATACAAATTAATTTTTCCCTCTTTTTCGTAATAAAAGTTCATAAAAACATCTTTGCAACTAATGGAGGTTTCAGAAAGTAATTTGTAAACAATTGTGGAAAAAAATGTTATGTGGTTAAACAAAGTCACATTTTTACTTTTTTCCATAACAAAGTTTTGAATGAAAAATATTCTAAAATGGAGATCCCGTTGTTATTTAAAGTCTCAAAATAACAAGTTATTGGCCACAATAAATTCCTTCTGATTTATGCAAGTATGGAGAAAACACTCAGCTCTTTTCTCTTAATAACATTCTTGTTCCTTCACTATGTTAGGGCTAGTTTAGCCATGACCAAAACCAACATTTCCACTGATCAATTGTCTCTCTTTTCTTTGAAATCTCAAATTATTTCAGATCCCTTTCATTTATTGGATTAAAGTTGGCCTCCCGCTAGGTCCGTTTGCCATTGGGTAGGAGTCACTTGTGGCTCTCGCCACGAGAGAGTGAAATTCTTGAATCTTTCCAATATGACTCTTACTGGCAAGATTCCCTGTGATCTTGGAAACCTCTCATTTCTTGTTTCTCTCGACTTGGAAAGCAACAATTTCCATGGAAATTTGCCTCTAGAAATGACACGCTTGCGTCGGCTTAAGTTTCTTGATTTAAGTTTCAACTACTTCGGAGGGGAGATTCCTTCTTTGTTTGGGTTTTTACACCGACTTCAACTTCGTAATATTAGAAACAATAGTTTCACTGGTTCCATCCCTTCATCATTTTCTAATATGTCCACACTTGAGATTTTGAATCTAAAATTCAATTCTATAGAGGATCAAATACCAAAAGTAATTGGGAGTCTTACAAGCCTAAGAGAATTAAGGTTGTGAGGTAACAATCTTCGCGGCCATATGCCTACAAGCTTATCGAATTGTTCACAACTTCAAATTTCGTCTTTATTGGAAAATGAGATCAATGGACCTATACATAGTGAAATTGGAAGATTGAGCAACTTGCAGTAATTGATTGTCGGAGATAACCATTTCACTGGTATGCTTTATCTTATGAATGCTACTACTATTGTATCTAATTACTTTAGAATTGCATTTTATTATACATTAACTGCGGCCTCAAGAAATTGGAAATCTTGTTAATTTGGTGGAGTTATGGATGAATAAAAACCAGATTACCGGCTCTGTCCCAATCTCCATATTCAATATCTCGTCACTGCAAATTTTGTCACTGTCGAGGAACTATCTTAGTGGATATTCTCCACGTGAAATCGGCAACTTAACCAAGATGCAATTTTTACATCTTGACGATAATAGGTTTACTGGTATGTATTAGAAGTTGCAGTAAACAATACAACTTATAATAGTTTTAGTGGTTCACTAGATATGGAGATCTTCAACATATCAGGTCTGAGAATAATTCAACTTTCATTCAACAATCTATCTGGATCGCTCCCATCTAACATATGTTCTATCTTACCCAACATTGAAAGATTTTATCGGCACAACTTAACCAATCTTTTTGGGACTATTCCTCATTCAATCTCCAATTTTTCAAAACTTACTATTCTAGAGCTTTCATTCAATGAGCTCACAGGCTTGATTCCCAATTCTCTTGGATATTTGACTCATCAACAAATCCTAGACTTGGGGGCAAACGATTTAATGAGTGACTCATCGCTAAGCTTCTTGACTTCCTTAACCAATTGTAGAAATTTAGAATTTCTTACTCTATATCTTAACCCTCTAAATGGCATGCTTCCAGCCTCCATGGGGAACCTTTCTACCTCTCTTAGAAAATTTTACGCCAACAATTGCAAGATTAAAGGGCGAATTCCAAATGAAGTTGGGTACTTAAGCAGCTTATTAGACCTTGAACTTTCTGGAAACAACTTGGCTGGATCGATTCCCACATCAATTAGCAACTTGAGAAACCTGCAGGGCTTGTTCTTGAGTATTAACAGACTTTCAGGATCTATCGGTGATAATCTATGTAACTTACAGTGCTTAGATGTCATCGACTCGACTCAAAATCAACTTTCGGGTTCTCTTCCTTATTGTTTAGGAAAGGTTGCTTCCCTTAGAGAGATACGTATGGGTTCAAATAGATTGAGTTCCAATACACTACAAAGCTTAGGGAACCTTAAAGATTTAGTGGTTCTTGACCTATCGTCAAACAATATGGTTGGTTCTTTACCCCCAGAAATAGGAAATTTAAAGGCTGTGACCCTGATAGATCTGTCAATGAATCAGTTCTCAGATAGAATTCCTAGAGAAATTGGAGGATTGCTAACTCTGGTGCAGCTTTCTTTGAGACACAACAATTTGCAAGGAGCTATACCTGACTCAATGAGCAACATGGTAGGTTTGGAATTCCTAGACCTTTCTCATAACAATATATCTGGAATCATTTCTAAGTCTTTGGAGAAACTTCAAAGCTTGAAGTATTTCAACATTACTGACAACAAATTGTATGGCGAAATACCCACGGGGTCCTTTCAAGAACCTCTCGAGTGAGTTTTTCGTCGACAATGAAGCATTGTGTGGTTCTTCAAGATTTAATGTCCCGCCCTGCCCCAATTCATCAGAACACAGATCAAATAGGAAAAAGTTGCTACTTTCCTTTCTTTTGCTGGGAATCACACTGTTATTTGGTCCTACATTTATGTTTGTATGGATAAGGTATCGAGGAGGTAAAAGAGCCCCCCAATCAGCAGAGTCAACGTCTACCTTAACACGAGAAAGAATTTCATACTATGAAGTGCTCCAAGCAACTGATGCGCTTAGCGAGAGTAATCTGATTGGTTCTGCAAGTTTTGGCTCTGTCTACAAAGGCGTTCTCAAAAGTGGAACTGACATTGCAGTTAAAGTGTTCAATCTGCAGCTGGATGCGGCATTCAAGAGTTTTGATACGGAATGTGAAGTTTTGCGCATCCTTCGCCCTAGGAATCTCGTAAAAGTCATTACTAGTTGTTCCAACCTTGATTTTAAGGCCTTAGTGCTCGAGTATATGCCAAATGGAAGTTTTGAGAAGTATTTGTATTCGCACAACTACATCCTAGACAACATGCAAAGGCTAAGCATAACAATAGATGTGGCATGTGCATTGGAATATCTGCACCATGGGTGCTCATCGCCTGTGATTCACTCTGATCTGAAGCCGAGTAATGTCTTGCTGGATGAGGATATGGTTGCCCACCTAAGCGACTTTGGTATTTCGAAACTGCTTGGTGGTGATGAAAGTGAATTATACACTAAAACCTTAGCATCATTGGGTTATATTGCGCCAGGTACGTCTCTTGATTTTGCTTTGAACATTTCTTTCCCCTTTCTTTTTTTCCACCAAGTTATCATGTTACATCTTTAAATAATTGTTTGATTGTAGAGTATGGACAAGATGGATTGGTGTCTACTAAATGTGACGTGTATAGTTATGGAATCATGTTGCTGGAAACCTTTACTAGGAGAAAGCCTAGTGAGTTTGAGGAAGTTCTTAGCTTGAAACAATGGGTGAGTTATTCACTTCCTGATGCAGTAATAGATGTTGCAGATGCCAACTTGGTTCCACCAACCGATAATCACGTCATGAAGAAGTTGGATTGTGTGGCATCAATCATGAAAGTAGCTTTAGATTGCTGTGATGCATCTCCTGCAAGACGGACAACCAGAATTCATCTTCTCGCATGTTAACATGCTCCTGGAAGCTATTGTTCCAAATAACTTGTTTTATTGCAAATGTTTGCTAAATAATTTTATTGATGAGGCGATTTTTTTCTTTTTTGGCTATTAAAGGAATTTTATGAATTACCAAGGAATAGTGCCCCTGGACTTCCCTTCTCAGAATAGAACTAACAGAATCGCCTTACATTCAACGAACAAATGCTCTTTTGACTCTGGCTCGCTTTTACGGAACACAGACATAGGATCTGCATTCATATGTCAGCTGATAAAAACATCTTTAGTCCATTATCGATCTCCCATGAAAGTAAAGCCATAAGATAAAAACACACTTAGGCTCCATGCCGCATTTGCTACATCTCTTATCACTTTTTATGCTCTAGCAAAGAATTAGTTCTTATGAACTAGCTTGCTGATGTCCCCCAGTGTTTATATTCTGCCTCTTTATATAACGTGTCAACCCAAGCAATCCATAGTTTCTCTCTGTGTAGACTTTGTTAAAATGTATTAGCTTAGATCACTGTTGATTTACTGTTTGATTGATTTACTGTTCAGTTAGTTGAAATAGTTAGTCAATTAGTAGGGTACTTGATCAAGTTGTTAGAGGTAGTTAAGAAGATTCTAGAAGGTCATGCAATGCTCATGTGAGTCTATAAATATCCATCCTAGGATCCTTATTGTAACAGTTATTTCATTCAATAAAAATGCAGTTTTCTTTTTCTCCCTCTAATGAAGCTCTGCTTCTGTAGGTCTTTTGTATGGAATGAATGTGTAATGTGTTTTTGTAGTTTTAATTTGGTATCAGAGTAATCGATCGTGGAGGTTTAGAAAAGCAAATCGATTGTGTTTCCATTTCTTTTGTTGCCGAATTTAGGTCTCTGTTTTGTGATCAAAAAGGATTTTAGGTCTCTATTTTATGTATAGAGAATTAGCAGAAGAAAGGTGTAATTGAGGAGACCTTCTGCTAGCCCAAGATGGATAACTATGATCGCAAGATTTAACTAAAAAGAGGAAGCTATTGAAAGGAAGAACTTAGATTTGGAAGAAGACTACTTGAATTTGCTTGTATTGGATTTGTTTATTTGGGATGGTTACAAATGTACACGACCCATCCCTATTTATACTAGTTTATGGATGGTTCTAGAAATTCTTCTAGATACATCCCTATTTATATAGTATGTTTGTTCTTGTTCAACTTTATACAAGTTTAAATGTCTACTTGTGTACACCAGAAGTTGGAGGGAATATATAGATGCTAGATTAGGCCAAGTTAAAAGGACGTCTATGTATTATGCCACAAAAATATTGAACTTTTAGCTAAGATGGTCACAAAGGAGAAGCCACATAAGGTACAGGTGCTCAAATTAAACTTTTAGATGAGATGAACCTGCAAGTGAAGCAAAAATTATAGTGTGCAGAGGTCAATTAGTATCACATAAATTAACCCTTGAACTATATTAGTGAAATTTCCGACTTCTGTATTGCTCCCTTTAACAGTTATTCCTTGCCCTATGTAGTCTGTGTGTTTGGACCCACATGTTGTGTTGGTCCTTATTTAGTTCTCAATAATAGATGGCAATTTTCCACTATTTGATTGGAATGTGGAGGATTTATATAGCTGAGTCCAACAAGTTTGCTTAAACAACCCGCCCCGTCTAAGAGGGACCTATCAGAATTACATTTTAGCTACGCTGAGAATGTCTGTACATTGCTAAATATATAGAAATAAATACGACTGTTTGGAACATGAGGGATGTTCTGTTCTCTGTGTTATCTGGCGGGAGAACACGAACGAATAATTTGAATGGAAGAAAATTCATTACAGTTTGTAATACTTTTGCTTACAACTTTAATTCTCCAGCGTAATTTTATTCCTGTAGATGACATAGATTTTTGTGTGAAGTTTAGAGGTTTTCTAGTTTTACAGAACTGCCTATTTTTCTTAAAGGTCAAATATTCTTTAGTATAATAAAATTATCAGGCAGGTCAGTAATTTCTAATGCATGCAGTTATATGTAAACTATAATGCCTTTTTTATGGTTTGAACTAATGGACTGATGCATTCTCATTTTCAACAATGTGAGACACACACCAAAAGAATGTCAAGAAAGTTGAATTCTTGATGTGCCCACACAAGCAAGTAAAAACGCACATTTGTGTCCACACTATAGTATGTGCCGGAACGGAGGTAGAACTTTGCCTACAGGTTCGACTAAACTCAGTAGCTTTAGTGTAGATTAAATATTTTAATTAATAATATTCTCTAAATATGTAAAAATTTTAATTCAGAACCAGGCTATCAATGCCTGACACATGTCAATATTTTTGAATTTTAACCCATAAAATTCAAGTTCTGACTTTCCACTGCTCAAGGTTCAGTGTTACATTTTTATTGACAGCTTTACTTGATTTCCGGTGAATTTGTGTAAAACATGTTAACGACACAATCACCCTTTGCAAGATTGTTTCCATGGCTCGAACCCGTGACCTCCTGATCACATGGAAGAACCTTTACCAGTTATGCCAATGAGTTGGTTTAATTCTTCTATTCTATCAGCTTAGTGTTTTGTAACGCCCCGTAAAAGTCGTGCATGTATTAGCTCCTAGTAGCGTACTCTTAGACTTGAAAGGTTGAAAATTTTCTAAGTTTCAAAGAGACTTAGTATCATTTTTAGCTGTTGATCTTCGGAGATTTTATTTTCGATCTTCCCGACGTCCAATTTTAGATTTTCTTTTTGCGTTATGATGGGGAAAGGTCGTAGTACATATTGGGTGAGTTACGAAATTTTCGGACGTCGTTTAGGGCATGCTTGGATGCCCAAAATAGTGGCCTCATGTGATATGCATGCATCGCATGGTCCAACGCATGGTGGCAGCATGCGTCGCATGCTCCAGTGCGGTGGAAAATAGCATGCGCCGCATGGTCTGTTGCACGCCTGAGAATTTTTCAGCATTTAAGTGCTGTCTCATTAATGGCATAATGGTAATTTTCGAAACCTTTATCCTCTCTAACACAGGATTTAATCCCTAAAGCACCAAAATATCATCACTTTCATCAAATTTTATTCAAGAACTCACCTTAACGTTTCAAACTAAAAACCCAAGTAGTTCAAGATTTAACCGTGGGTTTTCGAAACAAATTGGAGAATTGGAATCCCCGCAACGTAGGCTTCAAGAAGCACCCGCTAATTTCGTAAATAGAGGTACGTGGGGTTGTCCTAAATTTCATGGGCATGTTTTCGAAAAGGAATTTACGCAAGACTTTAAATTTATATAAGTATATATATATTTTTTACAAATGGTGGTTTTCAATTGATACGAATAACATCTTTTGATATATGATTTTGAAAGAAATATTGAGATATCATGAGGTTGTTTGTTTGAATGTATTTTAATGGTTAAATTGTGAACATGTGACCTGAAATTTCAAAAGGATGCGATGTACATGAGTTGTGAATTTTCTAAATTCCCCGTGATAATTTTTATATCCCATATTATACTTGTGTTAAAACCATTGAGAGCATGAGTTTTACAATTGATATGACATTACTCATAAATGATTAAACTTCTTGAATGATTGCATGTTGAGGACCATGGTGTATATGTTTTAATGGTGTGAAAGTCATTCATATATGCATGTTGTAAATGGTATGAGAAGTTGATGTGATATTAATGACTTGCAAGTCGGGTATGACGATATCCTGCAGAGAATAACATGCGATTGATTAAAAATGAGTTTTCATGCATTGATTTTGTAAGATAGGTGGTTACCCAAAGAAAGAATGAGTCAAATGACTCTACGCTGGAAATCGTGTTTGCCGACTCGGGAGCTTGGTACCCTGTTGTTGATCTTGTGTACCTGACATTATGTCATCCCAAATTGGGACTATGGTTAGGAGCCCTGCATTGTGTTCTTGTGCACTACCATACTTGATTGGATCGAGACACCCTGCTGTGTGATCTTGTGTGTCTTTCCCTCACTTATATTCTAATCTTGGCGGCAACCGAGATTTGACAGTTGGTGAAAATATAAAATTGTAGGGTGTACCACCTAGCTCAGATGTGTTGCATTGTCGTTGAAAAATCGTTATACTATGCCCATGTATTTTCGAAATCATTTTGCAACAATGTGATTTATAACAGCTCTCATTTATTTTATAAAAAATTCTCCACTTTGTTTTGGATTTCTCTACGGACCAGTACTTTGTATTGATCCCCTTCTGCCACGACCCGAACCAGGGCCTGGCCATGACGAGCATTTTGAACCATGGAGGCCCAAAACACCCCTATCTATCTGGTAATCATGCACCTAATTCATATGATCAAAGTAATGCAGAAGAAACACAATATAATGGAAACATGGTCAAGAATCATATGAAAACAATAATGGGGAATAATGTCCCACAATCTAAATCAACATCTCAAAAATCATCTATGAAATCTCTACTACATGACTGAAACAAGTAACTATCTGAAAACTGGGACAAGGCCCCCAGCAGAACCAAAACTAATATAAGATAAAAGGACTGCAGGACATAAGACCTTCCGAAACATAGAAGGCTCGCCACTTGTCTCTGCAACTCTGTCTGAAAGATCTACTGGTTCTCTTGAACCCTAGATTGGGCCTCTGAACCTGAGAGGTTAGAGAGGGGAGGGGGTCAGCACAAAAGTACTGGAACGCAGAGATATTAAAGCAAAACATAATATTTTTACAAAACATAGTTGAGAGCCAGTATAAAGCAATTTCGTATCAAATCATTTGAAAACACATGGGTGTAATGCAATAGTTTTTATCAACAGTAATGAAATGCAACTGAGCTAGGTGGAATATCCTATGTAATTTACACCAACTGTCAAACCACGGTTTCCATCGAGATTAGAGTATAAGTGAGGGAGAGACACTCAAGACCACACAACATGGTGTCTCGACCCAATGATAGTGCCCAAGATCACTTGGCTCAGGCTCCTACCTATAGTCTCAATTTGGGAATGACATGAAGTCAAGTACACAGATCGCTTAGCCTGGTACCAATATTCCGTGTCAGTAAACACGTTATTCCAGCGATGAGCCCTTGTGTCTCAAACGCCTTCTTCGGGAATCCACCTTTCTCATGTAAAATCAACGCATTCAAATTTCATTTTTGTTTCAATCACATATTGTATTTTAAAGGGTATCGTCATACCCGACTTGTAAGTCATCAATGTCACATCCACATATGCATAATCATGTAAAAAATAAGGTGCTTCATCATTTACAAGTGGTGAACAATATTTATTTCAAATTCATGTTCTCTTTTGTTGATCACAATATAATATGGAGTATTGAAACATTATCCTGGGAATTTGAAAATAATTTATGATTCATATTTATCAACTTCCATGGAAAATCTCAAATCACATATGCATGGTTTCAACTATTGAAGTATATAGGCAAACAATTTCCATGACATAAAGAAAATGACTTAGAAATCATATTGAAAGCAAGATATTAGCATTTGATTGAAAACCCCCATTTAAAAGCATGAATGTTCATAAAACTACACCCATGAGATTTTTGGATAACCCCATGTACCTCTATTTCCAAGGATAATAGATTTTTCTTGAAGATTGCGGATTGGTGATTCCGAATATGTAATTATCTTTGAAAACCTACGGTCAAATCTTGAACTATTTGGGTTTTTATTTTTGTAATCCTAAGGAGAATCTTGAGCACTTTTGATGAAAGAATATGTATTTTGGGGTCCATGGAACTAAATCTCCTGTTTTAGGGCTAAGTAAGGGAGGAAAAGGACCACTTTGTCCTCAACACGGAGTGTTTAAATCACTAGAATTCCTTACATAGGCGCCGCCCATCTCATTGCCTATGTTCATATAGGCGCCGCCTAGGTTATCGCCTATGTTTATATAGGCACCGCCTAGGATATAGCCTATGTTTACATAGGCTCCACCTAGGCTATTGCCTATGTTCACATAGGCGCCGTCTAGGCTATCGCCTATGCTTTCCAGTGGCCATGGGTGATTGGTTAGGCGTCGCTTATCACTTTGAAAGGTCATAACTTCTTGCTCGGGTGTCGGATTTTAGCCAAATAGGTGTCGTTGGAAAGCTAACTCGAATACCTATCATTTGACACATAGTAGGTTTCCTAATTCGACATATACAGAGAGTTATGGTTGAAGGAAGATGACACACTTTACAACGTCCACTAAAACTTAGTCGATCAAAATAGTTTCGACTCGTCCTTGAGTTGTAGGACCTGTATGGTCTAAATTCAAGCTTGAGTGAATTTCACATGCTACACGATAATTAACATGCCATATTGGCGTAGGATTTTATGGCTTCGGAATTAACAACGCATCAAAATCATGGTCTATATTGTAGTCCGAATTGCGGGGCGTTACATTATCCCCTCCTTAGGATCATTCATCCCCGAATGATGATGCGGGACACAGACAGACACGATTTTAAGAATAATAAAGGACTAGGAAAGATAAGATAAGAATAGTACCTTCTGTCTTGTCCTCCATCGAAGCAAACAAATTGGGATATCTAATTCTCATGTCATCTTCGGACTCCCAAGCTGCTTCTTCGACTTTCTGATTCCTCTATAGTACCTTTACTGAGGCTATCTCTTTGCTCTTCAGCTTTCGAACTTGGCGATCTAAAGTTTCAACGGGCTCTTCTTCATAAGACAAGAAATCTATCACTTTGATACCCTTTACTGGCAATACCATAGAATGATCTCCAATGCATTTCTTCAACATGGATACATGGAATACCGGATGAATGG
Source organism: Capsicum annuum (assembly GCF_002878395.1). Lineage (NCBI taxonomy): Eukaryota > Viridiplantae > Streptophyta > Magnoliopsida > Solanales > Solanaceae > Capsicum > Capsicum annuum. The sequence goes on from NC_061114.1 coordinate 2,209,790, forward strand.
AACCCAAACTTGTAGGCAATTCAAACTCATACGCAAATGTACCAATCCTTTTCAAAATCTGATATGGTCCTATATAACAAGGGCTCAATTTACCCCTTTTTCTAAACCTCATAACTCCTTTCATAGGAGAAACCTTGAGAAACACCAAATCACCAATTTCAAACTCTAGTTCTCTTCTCCAAACATCGACATAGGACTTCTGATGACTCTGAGCAGTCTTAAGTCGTTCTCTAATGATCTTGACTTTCTCCATCGCCTGATGAGCAAGATCAGTTCCATAAAACTGAGTCTCACCCACTTCATACCATCCTATTAGAGACCTACATCTCCTCCCATACAAAGCCTCAAAAGGGTCCATCTTGATGCTAGGATGGTAACTATTATTGTAAGCAAATTCAACCAGTGTAAGGTGATCTACCTAACTACCTTTGAAATCAAAGACGCATTTCCTCAACATATATTCGAGGGTCTGAATGGTACGCTCATCTTGCCTATCCGTCTGAGGGTGGAAAGTTGTGCTCAAATTCACTTGTGTACCTAAACCCTTCTGAAAAGATCTCCAAAACTAAGATGAAAACTGCGTACCTCTATCGGATATAATGGACACTGGTGCCCCATGCAATCGAACTATCTCCTCAATGTAAATCTTAGCATAAACCTCTCTCGAATAACTAGTACTCACAGGCAAAAAGTGTGCTGACTTGGTCAACCGTTCTACAATCAACCATATAGAATCATACTGGTTTCGGGATCTCGAAAGTCCTGTAATGAAGTCCATATTTATCATCTCCACTTCCATAAAGGCAGGGCTATCTCTTGGCAAGTACCACTCGGCCTCATGTGTTCCACCTTCACTTGCTGACAATTCAAACACTTGGACACAAATCAGCTACATCATGTTTTATGTTATTCCACCAATACAAGGTTTTCAGATCATGGTACATCTTATTAGATCCTGGGTGAACGACATACCTCAAAGTGTGTGCCTTATTTGGAATGCACAACCTACCCTGAAATCTCATAATACCACCGCAACCAATTTCAAATGACATAACCTTTTGTTGACCCACATCTTTCTTTATTTGCATCAAGATGGGATCTTCAACCTGCTTCTTCTTAACTTCAGCACAAAGAGATGACTTAGCTAACTCATGAACAATCACCCCTCCATCTTCGGAATCTAAGAGTTGTACTCCCAGATTTACAAGGCAGTGAATATCCTTCACCATATCTTTCTTTCTTTCTTCTACATGAGAAAGGCTGCCCATAGACAATCTGCTGAGGGCGTCGGCTACAACATTTGCCTTACCCGGAGGGTAATGCAGACTCATATCATAGACTTTCAAAAGTTCCATCCAACGCCTATGCTTGAGGGTTAATTCTTTCTGTGAGAAAACATACTGTAAACTCTTATGGTTAGTATAAATATCAACATGTACTCCATAGAGATAGTGCCTCCAAATTCTAAGTGAAAACACCACGGCTGCTAACTCCAAGTCATGAGTGGGGTAATTGTGCTCATGCACCTTTAGCTGCCTAGATGCTTAAGCTATCACCTTACCACGCTGCATCAATACACAACCAAGTCCCACATGGGACGCATCACAATAAACCATAAAATATCTACACCCTCGGGAAGGGTCAAAACAGAAGCAGTAGCCATCTTGTCCTTCAATTTCTCAAAACTATTTTCACACAAGTCAGAACACACAAAATTCATCTTTTTCTAAGTCGGTTTAGTAAGCGGAGAAGCTATGAAAGAAAAACTCTCTACGAACCTTCTGTAAAACCCCGCCAAACCCAAGAAGCTCTGAATATCGGTTGGAGTCGTGGGTCTGGGCCATTTTCTCACTGCTTCAACTTTCTGGGGATCCACTCTTATCCCCTCACTGGACACAATACTCCCCAGGAAGGCAATAGCATCTAACCAGAATTCACACTTAGAAAATTGGGCATACAGTTGATGATCCTTATGGGTCTGAAGGATAATTCAGAGGTGATTGGCGTGATCCTCTTTATTCTTAGAATAGATTAGAATATCATCAATAAATACAATGACGAACGAGTCAAGAAACTGATGAAACACTCTATTCATAAGATCCATGAAGGCTGCAGGGACGTTAGTCAACCCGAAGGACATGACTAGAAATTCGTAGTGACCATATCGGGTTCGGAAGGCTATCTTGGGTATGTCTGACTCCCTAACTTTTAACCGATGATAACCCAAACAAAGGTCTATTTTGGAAAAACACTTGGCACCCTGAAGCTGGTCAAAAAGGTCTTCAATCCTAGGAAGAGGATATTTATTTTTAATGGTGACCTTATTCAGCTGACGGTAATCTATGCACATCCGAAGGGACCCAGCCTTCTTTTGCACGAAGAGCATGGGTGCACCCCATGGGGAAACACTAGGACAAATAAAACCTTTGTCTAGGAGGTCTGCAAGCTGTTCCTTTAACTCCTTTAGTTCTGCGGGAGCCATTCTACATGGCGGAATAGAAATAGAACGAGTGTCTGGCAACACATCAATGCCAAAATTTATCTCCCTATCAGGGGGTATCCCTGGGAGATCTTCGGAAAAGACTTCTAGGAATTCATTCACTACAGGGACTGACTGCAGAGGAAGGTTTCCAACTTTTGAATCTTTACTCGGATTAGATAATACATACAACCTTTTGAGATAAGTTTTTAGGCTCTAAGATAAGAGATAAAATGACCTTTAGGTTCCACAGAACTCCCAACCCAAACAACTGGTGTCTCATTCGGGAAAGAAAAAGTGACCTTTTGGGTTCTGCAATCAAGGGTGGCATAACATGAATAGAGCCAGTCCATCCCAAGGATGGCATCAAAATCTATCATATCAAGTTCTATAAGGTCTGCCACAGTTTTCCTAATATGAGTAGACATGACACAATTTCTATATACCCTTCTAGCAACAACAAAATCACCTATTGGAGTAGAAACAGAAAAGGTTTCTACAATAACTTCGGGCTCAAACCCGAAACCAACAGCCACATAAAGGGTCACATAAGATAAAGTAGACCCGGGATCAAGAAAAACATAAACATCACAAGAAAACATTTGTAACATACCAGTGACAACATCTGGTGAAGCTTCCGCCTCCTAGCGGTTAGTCAAAGAAGACCACTTCCGGTAGCTGAAGGGGCACCCTTAGGGAAAGGGGCTGTGGAGGCGACTTGGGACTTAGCCCCCCTCCCCCCGCATTTACTCCAGCAAATGGACAATCTCTTTGAAGGTGACCCACTTCGCCACAAGTATAGTAGTTTTTCCCCTCAAACCAGC
>NC_061114.1:2213192-2216904 GCF_002878395.1 Capsicum annuum
TGCGGCTGACTCTGGTGCTGGTCCGCAGATCTAGCTCTCTTAGCCTGTCTATCTTTCTCTCTAAATTCAACAATCTTTTTCTTCTTCTCTTCCACTTAATGTATATGAGCGGTCAGTCAATCAAAGTCTAACTCCTTATTCAACATATCCCCCTGGCACTCAAGTACCAGGTTATCAGCAAGGCCAGATGCAAATTTCCTCAATCGGGCCCTCATATTACTAGTCAACTCTGGTGCATAGAAGGCCAGTTTATTAAACTTCAAAGTGTACTCCTGGACACTCATACTGCCCTGCTTCAGATTCATAAACTCTTCCACTTTGGCCTCCCTCAACTCCAGAGGAAAGAATCGATCAAGGAAGGCTTCCAAAAATTCACCCCAAACTGCGGACTCAGCACTTTCACCTTTTTCATCTTCCTATTCGACATACCACTGACTCGCAACGTCTTTGAGCTGATAGGTTGCTAACTCCACCCCTTCAACCTCATCCATATGCATCACCTTGAAGATCTTTTCCATCTCATCCACGAACTCCTGTGGATCTTCCTCCAGCTTGGTGCCAGTGAACTTAGGTGGGTTCATCTTCATAAAATGTCCGACTCTAGTAGCCTCAGATGTAATAGATGCAGACCCAACATCATACGATCGTTGAGCTTGGTTGGCTACCAACTGTGTTAGCACATGAATAAACCATTTGAATTCTACATTTGAAATATCTCCTAGCGCAGTTGAGGGATGGTTGACATTAGTCCGCGGAGCCCGAGGTGGACTAGTTGGGACTAGAGGGAACCCCGGAGTAGGGATAAATTCTAGAGTGTGAGCCCTATTATGGGTTTGCATCCCATAGGTGGGACGAACCTCATCCGCCTGAGCATTCTGATCGACGATACGACACGGAGGCATAACTGTGTTTCTGAAACACAAGTGATCATTGATTAGGGGACAGTTCAGACTCTGAAGCATGAACTAAATCACAAAGAAGGAAAATATTTCCTAAACACCTAGCAGCCTCCTGCTTATAAGTGTGGTGCGCTATACACCCATAAATAAGACTCTACTCGACATGATTTTGCAGACACCCTGGGACCATGAACCGTGCTTTGATACCAAGTTTATCACGACCCAAACTAGGGCCTGGACATGACGAGCATTTCGAACCATGGAGGCCCAAAACACCCCTATCTGTCTGGTAATCATGCACCTAATTTATATGATCAAAGTAATGTGGAAGAAACACAATATAACGAAAACATGGTCAAGAATCATATGAAAACAATAATGGGGAATAATATCCCACAATCTAAATCAACATCTCGAAAATCGTCTACGAAATCTCTACTATATGACTGAAACAAATAACTATCTAAAAACTGGGATAAGGCCCCCAGCAGACCCAAAACTAATATAAGATAAAAGGACTACAGGACATAAGACCTTCAAAAACATAGAAGGCTCACCACTTGTCTCTGCAACTCTGTCTGAAAGATCTACTGGTTCTCTTGACCCCTAGACTGGGCCTATGAACCTAAGAGGTTGGAGAGGGGAGGGGGTCAGCATAAAAGTACTGGCACGCAGAGATATCAAAGCAAAACATAATATTTTTACAAAACATAGATGAGAGCCATTATAAAGCAATTTCGTATAATTTGAAAATACATGGGTGTAATACAATAATTTTTCTCAACAGTAATGAAATGCAACTGAGCTAGGTGGAATACCCTACATAATTTACACCAACTGTCAAACCTCGATTGCCGCCGAGATTAGAGTATAAGTTAGGGAGAGACACTCAAGACGACACAGCATGGTGTCTCAACCCTATGATAGTGCCCAAGATCACTTGGCTCAGGCTCCTACCTATAGTCCCAACATGAAGTCAAGTACATAGATCGCTTAGCCTGGTACCAATATTTCGTGTCGGCAAACACGTTATTCTAGCGATGAGCCCTTGTGTCTCAATCACCTTCTTCGGGCATCCACTTTTCTCATGTAAAATCAATGCATTCAAATTTAAATTTTTTTTCAATCACATATTGTATTTTGAAGGGTATCATCATACCCTATTTGCAAGTCACCAATGTCACATCCACATATGCATAACCATGTAAAAACCAAGGTGCTTCATCATTTACGAGTGGTGAACAATATTTATTTCAAATTCATGCTCTCTTTTGTTGATCACAATATAATATGGAGTATCGAAACATTATCATGGGAATTTTAAAATAATTTATCATTCATATTTATCAACTTCCATGGAAAATCTCAAATCACATGTGCATGATTTCAACCATTGAAGTATATAGGCAAACAATTCCCATAACATAAAGAAAATGACTTAGAAATCATATTGAAAGCAAGATATTAGCATTTGATTGAAAACCCCATTTAAAAGCATGCATGTTCATAAAACTACACCCATGATATTTTTGGATAACCCCATGTACCTCTATTTCCAAGGATAATAAATGCTTCGTGAAGATTGCAGATTGGTGATTCCGAATATGTAGTTATCTTTGAAAACCTAAGGTCAAATCTTGAACTATTTGGGTTTTTATTTTTAAAACCCTAAGGAGAATCTTAAGCACTTTTGATGAAAGAATATGTATTTTGGGATCCTTGGAACTAAATCTCGTGTTTTAGGGCTAAGTAAGGGTGGAAAAGGACCACTTTATCCTCAACACGGAGTGTTTAAATCATTAGAATTCCTTACATAGGCGCCGCCCATCTCATTGCCTATTTTCACATAGGCGTCGCCTAGGCTATCGCCTATGTTCACATAGGTGCCGCCTAGGCTATCGCCTGATATCACATAGGTGCCGCCTAGGCTATCGTCTATGCTTTCCAGTGGCCATGGGCGATTGGTTAGGCATCGCTTATCACTTTAAAAGGTTATAACTTCTTGCTCAGGTGTCGGATTTTAGCCAAATAGGTGTCGTTGGAAAGCTAACTCGAATACCTATCATTTGACACATAGTAGGTTTCCTAATTCGACATATACAGAGAGTTATGGTTGAAGGAAGATGACACACTTTACAACGTCCACTAAAACTTAGTCGATCAAAATAGTTTTGACTCGTCCTTGAATTGTAGGACCTCTATGATCTAAATTGAAGCTTGAGTGGATTTCATATGCTACACGATAATTAACATGCCGTATTGGCATAGAATTTTATGGCTTCAGAATTAACAACGCATCGAAATCATGGTCTATATTGTAGTCCGAATTGCAGGGCATTACACCTTCCCTCCCAGGTTCGGAGGCACAGTCTTGCAGTTCAGATAATTAGTAGATTCTTCAGACAGATTTGCAGAGTCGAGTGGTGAGCCTTCTATATTCTTGAAGGCCTGATGTCTGGCAGTTTATTTATCATTTAATAGTTTTGGGTCTACTGGGGACCTTGTCCCTGTTTTCAGATAGTTGTTTGTTTTAGTCATTAGTAGAGATTTCGCAAACGGTTTTCGGATGTCGATAGATGTTGTGGGACGTTATTTCCCCTTATTGATTTCATTAGATTTCATGACCATGTTTCTGTGATATTGTGTATCTTCCGCATTTCATTTTATCGCATGAATTATGTGCATGATTACCAGATAGATAGGGGTGTTTTGGGCCTTCATGATTCGGAATGCTTGTCACGGTGAGGGCCCCTGTTCGGACCGTGACATGTTTGGAGCCACCATATAGCAAGTTTTGTTCATGTTCACTATTT
>NC_061114.1:2219904-2309334 GCF_002878395.1 Capsicum annuum
AGTTGTTAGTCAGGGTGATTTGTCGGTTGTCTGAAGTGTGATAATAGCTATATTAGCCAGTAAGTTATAATCATAGACTCATGGTTGTTGTGGACATTGAAGGTAGTCTAAATGTATGATTGAGTAAGTAAGTATAAGGTGAGAAATCCATATAAGTAGATAAGATTGTATGGGGCTATAATATCATATTTAGGTTGATCATGTCTATTATGTGACTTTACCCCTTGACCTTTTTATCGTTGGCAGTTGTAAACTAGTACTACTTATGAGAAGGTATGTAACAAGTTTTGAGGTATTTGGATAGAATATTCTCATTTGATGGATTAGTATATTATGTTGCACTCGTCATTGGTGGTAGATGATTGATGCTAAACTATAGGCTTGAATTTAAGTGTAGAATGTGGTGGTAAAAATAGTGGCATGAGATTAATAAGGAATGTTTTGTGGAAAAAAAATATATTAGTAGGCTTGATGTGTTGAAATAGTACGTGCTAATGAGTTATGATAAGGAAGACTGTAAGGTCAAGATCGATTATTGTTGTTATGAAGTTCTAGTGTACTAGTGTTTCTTGATGTTTATTTCATGGTTCCAAAGTGAGAATTGTGTGTAAGGTTGGGTTGTAAAATCATGTGTAGCACTAGACATTAAGTGTTGAACAGTTGAAGTCCATGAAGGTAGATGTGATGGTTTCTTAGTTAATGATGCAAGTTATATGGAAGTGATCTAATAGGCTTGAACGGTTTATGAAATGGCTTAATTTTAAGTTGATTCGTAATGAAGTATAATGTTGTAGCTATGGTGTGTAAGTATGCCCAAGGTGATATGGGGTTGTGGCATTTCTCTAAGATTATTACATGTTGTGTGTGGCTAGTAGTACCGTTGAGTTGCTAGATGGAGAAAGACTAGTAGATGTTATATGGGTTCTAAATAGCCAGGTTGAAAAGTTTTGATTGATAGTGTTGAGCCTTTTTATATGATCTTGATTCTCATAGTAATGAGACATAAGTTTGGAGTCGCGATATTAGTACGCTATGTCGAAAGTAGTATGATTCATCAAAGACTTGGTGATATCGATATTATGTGTTAGAATCTAAGTTTGGGTTTTGAAGGTTGAACCGATAGAAATAAGTGTGCAAGCATTATACTATGACCGTTGGGGCTATCAAAATATAAAGTGTATCTCAAAAAGTAGTATTAGCAGTGGGCTTTCCACTTTCATGTGTGGTCTTTCGAGTTAAGTTCTATTAATTTTGCATATTGTCATATTTCATACCCCAGAGTGTAGTGGGTGTAGTTAAGTTTAAAGTCTAGTAAGGGATCTCCCAAACTTAAGACGATGTCTTAAAGCCAAGGGGGAGATGATAGAACAAGTAACCAAGTCCGGCCCTCAGATTTTAGTAATGATTCCAGTATGACATAGAACATCAGAAGGGAAGGGTGAGGCTCAATCCATTCCTGTCTCAGTATTTTTCAGTTATCCTAATACCTACTCATACCTCACGTTTTAGTTCCATGATCATAGTTCATGTTCATGTATATGATAGAAAATCACGTGCTCTTCCAGATTCCTAAATAAGGAACTTCAGTTCATTCAGCAGTCGGAATCACATTCCATATGTTATCAACTCTAAATTGAGGTCATGCAGCTTATGACTCATGTATTCACACTTTATAGTGTGTTCAGTTCCCATAATTCATGCTATACTCTTTATGATGGGCGAAATATAGTTCATAGCCATGTATGCCCCAATTCAGATTTTTCTTTGATAAATTCCGGATTTTGATTTTCTATTCCTCAGGCCTCAGTTAAGTGTCAAGTTTCATATAATATCCGTCCATGCTTCAAGATCTTTTTTTCTAATCTTTAGTGACTCCTCTTTATGTGATGGTAGTAGTGATGAGTAAATGTTTCTTTTTGATAGAAGATCATAGTATGCTTGTTTTAGTTAAGGCCATAAGTGCAAGTAAGGTTGGGGCTAAGTCTTTGATGCATGTGATGGTTAGCTGAAAGGTGTGTGTATATTTTCTTAGGGTAGCATGTGGGAGCTATATCGATAGATGCTTAGTAGAATATGTGAAGTATATCTTTATGAGTGTTTGCTTTGAAGTTCATATGTGGTTATAAAGATAGACTTGAATGACATGTTGGAATTTTTGTAAAGGAACGCGATATGCGTTAGCGACTTCATAGTAATAGTTCAGAGTTAGCCATTGAAGTAGTAGGACATGATAGGCTTAGGGTGTGATCTTTTAAGAGATATAGAAGGTTGAATCTTATGGTTTAGACTTGTATCGTGGAGTGGAATGTAGTATTTTGTAAGTTGGAGTTAGGCCTGATCCCGGTGAAGAGGATTTAAGTTGCTAAAGACATTAGTAGAAAGATTTATAAATGCCAATGCGAGAACAAATAAGTTGAATCGAATGAATGTAGTATCTACGAGAAATAGTAAAGTTAAGGGAGTATTCAAGGAGTGTGCTAATCTTGAAAGTAAGAAGTCGCATTGACTAAGGCCTGGTAATTCTATCCTGATTTATGAGTTATATGTCTATATTTCAGGCTGCAAAGTAATGTCAATGTTGGGATCCTATAGTCGGATGTCTTGTGTGACTCATGCCCAAGATTCTTTTCTCCCGAATGATACTAGAACTTCTTTAGAAAGAGTGTTGAAGAGAAACTCCAGTTAAGTATAAGTTTCCAGAATAATTTAGCCAGTATAACCACCAGTTTAGTTCAACAGTCAGGTAGACAAGTTACTGTGGTTTTCCACCTTTACACCCAGTCCTGCTATCCGAAGTCCCAATGTGTATGACTTCCAAGAGATAATCTATTCCATCCATGTAAATTGCGAATTCAGTTCAGTCCGAACATCATGTTTCAGATTCAGCTATTTAGTCATGACTCAGTTCATAAGAGTTCAGTGCATAGTCTCAAATCTCTCTAGGCATTTTAGCTCAGACAGTGTAATACCTTTGTACGATCTAAATCTTGTTGTCTCCAGATTCGTACTTACATAAGTTACAACTTTCAAATTCAATATGTATGATTGGATCATGAACATTTCAAGGAAATCCTAAACTTTCATCACGAATCAGCTTCTTGAAGCAAGGAAATTCAAGCTCAGAATTCAATTTCATGATAGAAGTTTTAAATGTTTCAAATCAGTTATATCCTCTCTTAGAAGACACATCATATCCACGCTATTCTATAACTTTAAGACCACAGCATTCTTATCCATCATTCGGGGACGAATGATCCCAAGAGGGAGATAATGTAATACCCCGCATTTCGGGCTAGAATAAAAACCATCATTTCTATGCATAGATGATCCAAAAGCCATAAATCCTATGAAAATTTGGCATGTTAATCAATTATGTAGTATGTGAACCTATTTAAGCAAAAATTGAGATCATAGAGGTCCCCAAACTCAAGGACGAGTTGAAAGCTTTCCTATCGTTCGAGTTCGAGTGAGAATCGAAACTTGGTTCAGATTCAATCGACCATAACTCCTTGTATATAACAAACAGGGTGACCTACTATAATAAAATGAAATATCTTCGAATTATCTTTCCAACGATACCAATTTCGTCAAAATTCTATACCCGAGCAAAGAGTTATAGCCATTTTCGTGAGAGGCAGTAAGCCAAGGCGATAAATTCCTGCCAGCGTAATTTCCTGAAGTCAAGCTCCGCGTCCAAGAGGGGTATTTAGGTCATTTCCCACACTTAAATAGCCCCAATAACATGAGATTCAACCTCTAATAAACAAATTATACCCTCATTCTCTCAAATTCTCTCGAGAACACTTCTTAGGGTTTCAACCCAAAGATCATAATAACTCAAGATTCAACCGTGAGTTTTCAAAATTGATTAGAGATTCGGAATCCCCAATCTGCGAGCCTCAAGAATCATCCATTATTCTTCATAATTGAGGTACGCGAGATTTTCCAAAAATCTCATGGACATAGAAATCATGTTTTAAGAATGGGGTTTTGAAGTTTATGAATATAATCATGTTTTAGAAGTTTTGATGGTATTATTTTGGTCTTTAGACCTTTCCCCCAAATTTATTTGAAATTATATATATATGTACGTATGTATTCAAGAATGATTATTCAATTGAGAGCATGAATAATAATGAATTCCTCTCTAGTTATGAGTTTTCCCATCTTCGTATGATATGAATTGTTTTGAATGCGTTTTGTAAAGCATGATATGAAATACTTTGGCTTTTGCTATGTTTTGAATATTATTTTTGAATACGAAAGAGAGTGTTGTGAAAGTTGAATATACATATAATGAAAGAGTGCATGGTTTTGCCAAAAGCACATGACCACTATATGTTTGATGAATGTTGTTGCATGGTTTTGACTTGAGCTTCGGAACATAAAATCCTTTATGCAAATTACATATTTGGGTGGTCTGAAATTATATTTTTATGAAAGATCATTCTTATGACACTATGGCTCAGAAATAGAACTTGCAAGTCTTGGTGTGACGACACTAACTCAGATAATGCCATGATAAATTCAGAACAGAATAGAATGTTTGCTTGAAATCAGACTTTATCATATTTTCATGTTTTAAAACTTCAGAGTAATGCATGTTCAGAAAAAACTAAAATAGGGAACAAAGAGATGTTAGGTGGTTCCCCGAAGAAGGCATGAGTTCAGACAACTCATTGCCCAAAACCGTGATTCGCTGATCCGGGTTTATATATTATGCTGGCCTAGAGCCATGTGGCGTATCAGAATCAGAGACTCCAACCCTTGTGGCACACTCGGGTTGGGGGCTTTTCCGCCTAGTCAATGGAGGATTCCATATAGCCCGTAGAATATCGGACTTTTAGGGGAGCGCCACCTAACTCAGAAGTAATACAAAGATCAGAAATGATTTTGACAAGAATATCTTAGAATGTTCAAAATGATGCCCATGTGTTTTGTTAAATTGCTCTCATCTACTTTATACATATACAAATATACTATTTTGGATTGCTTCGGTGCCAGTACATTTTTGTTGACCCCCCCTCCTTCTAGGTTCTGAGTCTCAGTCTAGGGATCTAAGTAAACAGTACATATTTCAGATCGCCGATCAGATTGTGTAGTGGTGAGCCTTGTTTATTCCAGAAGGTCTGTTTACTTTCAGACGACTATTATTAGACATGATTTTTGATCTACTGGGAGCCTTGTCCTAGTTTTCAGATTGTGTTAGAAATAATATAGTAGAGATTTCGCAGACTGAGTCAGATGTTGTTTGGATATTGTTGGAGTTTTCCTTCATTGTTAAACTAATTTCAGAGTATGACCATGTTTCCGTATTCGATTTATAATTCTGCATTTTCCTTTTATTATATGAATATTGTACATGATTACCAGATAGAGTAGGACATTCGGGCCTTTATGGGTCGGATGTCCATCACGGCCAGGGCCCCAGTTCGGATCGTGACATTTGGTCAACCTTTTTAGCTGATGTGTCATTTTTGGTCCCAATCACTTGTTTACCGAACAAATCAACAACTTTTTTTCAGTTTCAACACTTCTATTCAAACACTTATATGCTTAATTACTTATTTTAAGCTTTTAATTATATAAGCTAAAAAAAATTATTTTATAAAAGTACATTTGGTGAAAAAGTTATTCCTCTAATCAATCCAAACAATCTCCAGGTTGCCTTCTACTAAAGTTATGTACATTAGCTGGTACATAATTATAGTTGATTCTAGTCACTAATGTTTAGGTAATATATATGTTACAACATGAAAAACTATTTACATTCTCAATCAAAGACAACGCAGTTAGCAATTATTCAGTGTAGTTTAATATCTTTACTTTTAATTTTTAGGATGTTTTTACATATTGTTTTTATAAATTCTAACAAAGTAAACAACATTCAGAGCATGTTTAGATTGTCTTATTTTAAATGTTTTTATGTCAAAATATCTTTTAAGTACTTTCTTTGTGAACTTTTCATAAGTGTCGTGTTTATTAGAAATGTTTTATCTCTTTTATTTTAAATGTTCTTTAGTTAGTTTAAAATGGAGGATTCTCTTGTAATCTTGAAATTATTATTGATTTATTTTAATTAATGATGTAAACCTCAAATAAAAGGTCACCTGACAAAGCTATTTTTTCAAATTCACCATTAAAAAGTAATTGCATGAATGAGCTAGTTTTGTAACAGTGACGACATGAATGAGACGAACTTTTAACTGATAGCATAAATGAGACATTCTGATAGTTCAATGAAATATCTGAGTCTTTCTTCTTACTTTAATTAATGATGTGGACCTCTAATAAAAGGCCACGTGGTAAAGCTGTTTTTGAAAAATCACCGTTAAAAAAAATGATATGGATGAGATAATTTTGTAATGGTGATGGCATGAATGAGACGAGCTTTTAATTGATGGCATAAGTGAGCAATTTTTGATAGTTCAATGGTATATTTGAGACTTTACCCTTATTTTTGTCACTTCATTTAAGCATATATAACTTTTATATTGTAAAATGTTTAAAAGTTATCTTTGTTTTAATTGATATATAAAATTTAAATTTTTAAGTGACAAAAGACTATTTAATTAAAAATATGTAATTAAGTAGTGGAGTCAATATTTTTGTAAAAAAAATAAAATTATAACTAAACATAAGCATTAGGCAACAAATTCAACGTATAATATATCCATAAATAAAAATTATACTTATAGAATAATTTATTAATAGAAAAATATATTACCAAAAAATAACGAGTAGCGAAGAAAATAGTATTAAAAACTATGGGAATATATATGGATGTGAAAAGTGATATATAAAAGCGGGTTTAAGGAGGGTATTTTTGTTAGGGAAAAGGCTCAAATATGACATTGAACTATCAGAAATGACTCATTGATGCCATCAGTTAAAAGTTTAGCTCATTCATGCCATCGCCATTATAAAATCGGCTCATCCATGCCATTAATTTTTAAGGGTGGTTTTAAAAAACAGCTTTGCCACGTGGCCTTTTATTAAAGGTCCACGTCATTAATTAAAATAAGGAAAAAGACTCAAATATGCCATTAAACTATCAGAAATGGCTCATTTATGCCATCAGTTAAAAGTTCAGCTCATTCATGCCATCGTCATTATAAAATCAGCTCACCCATATCATTACTTTTTAATAGTGGGTTTTCCAAAACAGTTTTGTCATGTGGCCTTTTATTAGTGGTCCGCGATATAAATTAAAATAAATCAATATTAATTTCAAAATATCTTATACCCATTAAAAACAACCGATTCATTTAATATAACCCGACCCACACCCATTAAAATATTTTTTCCTACAACAACAACTATTTTTCTTATCAGAAAAAATAGTGATTAATGTATATCCTTTGGCTATTTCTAGTTCACTCTAAATCATTATAAATGCTATGATTAACAGAAACCTAAAAAATTCTATCTTACAGTAATTAATTAGTTTTAATTCCAGTGACTACAATATATACTCCGAAGTTGCAAGAAAAGAAAGCAATGAACGATGAGGGCAAGCAAGAAAAAGAAAGAGGCGTACCAATAGAACTTCTCAACTCTCCCATCACGAATTACGGGAGTATACATTATTGAAAAAATTATTTTCAAATAACAACTTAAAAGAAGTCTGTTATCCCAATTATCCCGCTATGCATACAGAATAACTTGTCCCATCATGAATTAGTGAAGCATACATTGTTGAAAAATTATTTTCAAATAACTGCTTAAAAGAAGTCTGCTAATCCAATTATCCCGCCATGTATATGGGATAACTTCTCCCATCTTTATGGTATAAATGTTGGAATAAATAATCCTGATACTAACTAATTTCACATATTTTGAAATTAATATTGATTTATTTTAATTAATGGCGTGAACTTCTAATAAAAGACCATGTGGAAAAACTATTTTTAAAAACCCATCATTAAAAAGTAATGGCATGAGTGAGTTGATTTTATAACGGTGATGGCATGAATGAGCCAAACTTTTAACTGATGGCATAAATGAGTCATTTCTAATAGTTCAATGGCATATTTGAACCTTTTTGCTTATTTTAATTAATAACGTGGACCTCTAATAAAAAGCCATGTGGCAAAGTTGCTTTGAAAACCACCGTTAAAAAGAAATGACATGGATGAGCTGGTTTTGTAACAACGATGGCATGATTGAGCTCAACTTTTAACCGATGGCATAAATGAGTCATTTTTGATAGTTCAATGGCATATTTGATCTTTTTCCCTTTTTGTTATTTTACACATTTTATCCCAGTATAAGTTATCTCAGTACTACTATACCACCCTAAGATAGGGATAACTTATCCCGGTACTAACTATTAATCCTTGGATAAGTTATTTCACACTTCTATAACTAACAAAGGATTAAGGGGTACTAAAAAGTTATCCCGAAATTATTTTTCCTTATCCCTCGTGCCAAACGATCCCTTAAACATTAAATTCACAAAATTTTAATCTGGTATCCGCCTATGTCATTGTAAGAATGACATATAGTTGGTGTTTGACTTGGTAAAAAAATTAAGTGGCAGACCAAGAAAGAAATATAGTTATTGCTTGACTGGGAAAAGGAGTCATCCAATAATTTTACAATCAAATGTACAGTTAGTGCTCATGATATGGTGTACAATTTCTTGAAAGTTTAAATTTGAAAATGGTTGAACTTTTTCCTATAGGTTAATTTTTCTAATGTTGTTCTCATCAAGCTAAGAAGAAAATTTTAGTTGCAAACCAAGTAGTTAATAATTTGCTAGGGATAAGTTAAGTGAAACAAGTTATGACCTAAGGCATAGATTCAATGACAAAAGTTATGCCCCAAAATAAAGTTCTCTACAAGTCTTGCCTTGCGAAATAGATATTACTCCCTCCATAAATTTTTACTTGTCCAATTTAGACTTTCCACTTCCCTTAAGAAACAATGATTAATATGAGGTTTTTTTTTTATTACCACAATATACATATTTATTCATGTATGTGGTGGAAAGGTTTGAAATTTTGCTAGTGATCGATGATGAATCTGTGTGAAATGAATGTGCAGCTGACCACATGATTTACTGACCAAATGAATTTGGTGCAAATTGTTAGTGTCTCTGCTATGTCTCATGGGTTCAACGTCTGTAGTGCACAAGTAATTTGGGAAGATTATTTTGTTTTACTGTCCATATAATGTCTCGTGCTCGAGTAAATAGGTGTTTAGTCTACTTTGAGACAACATAAATGAAAATATATTTGATGATCATCAGGCTACCCTCCGATTCTTCCCAATAGATATCATGAGGTGGACAGAAATGACTGTAATTATCCTCAGTACTAATAACCAACACAGCAATAACTAGTAGTTCCACAGCCTATGATGAGCACCACAGTTTGTAATGAGTTCCACAGCCTATAATGATACGCATAGTGAGAGCACAATGGGGAATATAATGAAGAATGTCTGCAATCTCGAAAACGAACACATGAACAAAGGAGCAGAAAAAAAGAGTACAACACAAGCCAATGAATATCCTTCCCTGGAAATTATGCCGAGAACACTCGCAGAGAAATTTCTATCTCAAGGCTTCAAATTTCTAGCTGAAACTTTGCAACCAACTCAGCTAAAAGCTTTGTGTGTTGTATACATAACAGCAATCAAACATTTGATACAGGTCTAAATTTAATTTCCATGTTCGTATCAGCAATCAAATCATTTGATAGTCTGCTCTCACCAGATAACTCATGAACTATCTTTTAAAACATTTGTATTACTTTCCTATATGTTTTATTAAAATTCTCCACCATGAAAAGCAAAAATGATTTCCACTGTTAGTGATGGATACATCACAGAGATATCAAGTTTATCTGAATTCAATATTTTTAATGTAAAGACAAATTTATGTATAAAAATTTATTAAATTTACACCAAAATTAAGTTCTAACTCATAATTTTACAAATACAATAGATTCAATACTAAAACCCTTAAAGATTAAGTTCATAAAATTTTAATTTGAAATCTGTCTATGTCATTAAATGTAAGGATGACATATAGTTGGTATTTGACTTGGCAAAGAAAAAAAAATTAAGTGGCTGACCAAGAAATATAGTTAGTACTTGACTTGTAAAGGAGCCGTCCAGTAATTTTACAATCAAATGTACAGTTAGTGCTCGTGATATGGCGTACAATTTCTTGGTAGTAGATATTTCAAAATGGCTAAACATTTTCCTATTGGTTGATTTTTCCCATGTTGATGATCCATCCAATTTGCCCAAAATTTGAAGGATTGAGCACAATATATTTTCATATTGACTGATTATAGTTCAACCCAACATAACCCTCATCCAAGGGGTCATTTGCACATGAATTATTTTGGGGTAATATTTAATTTGTTTTTCCTTTAGCACTTTAAGTTTTAAAAAAATGGCTGAAATGCCCTTGACCGCGAAAAAAGAAAAAAAAAAAACTCAAGGCAAAATGATTTGCTAGACATAAGTTCAGTGGCACAAGTTATGCCCCAAGACAAAGTTCTCGTCTTGCCATGCAAAATAGATATTACTCCCTCCATTAATTTTTACTTGTCCACTTTAGACTTTCCACACCCTTAAGAAACAGTGATTAATATGAGTTTTTTTTTTTACGACAATATACATATTAATTCATGTATATGGTGGAAAGGTTTGAAATTTTGCTACCAATCAATGATGAATCTGTGTGAAATGAATATGCCTAGTAGTAGTAGGTGATCTTCCAATAAAGTGAGCTAAGGGGATCAGCCTAGAGTTAGACCGATAATATGGCAAAGGGCCCCGAAGAGCAAAGAATACGTTTTTAGACTTGTCTCTCACACCATCAGCTGTACCAAAAACGGACTGTGAGACATTACTCGAACAGAAGGTAGAAGATTAACAGGAGGCATACCTGGAGCTAATTTAACGAACTGCTTAGTGTTAAATTTACGGGGACAGGTTGGTATGGCCGCGACAAAGACTCGGTTTCAGATGGGAAACTTAGTGAGTCAGCATAGTGGGGAATCCAGCGAATCGTTGAAAATAACAGATCCCTTCTGCAGTGTAGGAACAAACAAAATCCATTCCTCTCTAATCAGGATATTTTGTTATACTAACCATTTATATTACATGCCTATCTGTATTCATACAGTTAATTCCTCTAAAATATTTTGGTTTTACTTATTCAATTTACAAGTTCCCCCCTGTTGCAACAATAATACTAAGAGGAAACAGTGAGATTTATTGCAACCATCTAGCATTTCTGAAAACAGAATCATGCAAATCAATTGCTAAAACAAAACAATACAAAACAATACAAAACAATAATCTTTACATGAATACAACAATTTAGAAAAATTTGAAACAAACAAGTGACTCAGATTCCAAAAACATGCTCAACATGCAAGAAGTTGAATCTTGATCTTCTGCAGCATCCCTACAACATCTTTCATGTTAGTCCTTCTTGCCGGAGATTCAGCACAACAATCTAATGCTACTTTCATGATTGATGCCACAACATTTAACTCCTTCTGTAAGCGATTACCAGTTGATGTTACCAAGTTGGCATCCATGACGTCCTTTATTGCCTCTGGGAATGAATAACTCACCCATTGCTTCAAGCTAAGGTCACCCTCAAACTCATTAGGCTTTCTCCTAGTAAACGTTTCCATCAACATGATTCCGTAACTGTATACGTCGCACTTTGTTGAGACTAGTCCATCCAGTCCATACTCTACAGTCAAACAATTCATTTAAAGATGCAATATACTTTCTTGGTGGGAAAAAAAGAATGGAGTAATCAGCAGAACAAAGAGACGTACCCGGAGCAATATAACCCAGTGTTGCTAAGGTTTCAGTGTATAAATCACTCTCATCGTCACCAAGTAGTTTTGAAATGCCAAAGTCGCTTAGGTGGGCAACCATATCCGCATCCAGCAAGACATTACTAGGCTTTAGATCACAGTGAATCACAACCGACGAACACCCGTGATGGAGATATTCCAATGCACATGCCACATCTATCATTATGCTTAGTCTTTTCCTGATGTCGAGGAAGTAGTTGTGCGAATACAAATACTTCTCAAGACTCCCGTTAGGCATATACTCGAGAACTAAAGCCTTGAAATCAAGATTGGAACAACTAGTAATGACTTTTACGAGATTCCTATGGCGAAGGCTACACAAAACTTCACATTCCGTATCAAAACTCTTGAATGCCGCATCCAGTTGCAGGTTGAACACTTTAACTGCAATGGCAGTTCCACTTCTGAGAATGCCTTTGTAAACAGAGCCAAAACTTCCAGAACCAATCAGATTACTCTCGCTAAATGCATTAGTTGCTCGGAGAAGTTCATAGTATGAAATCCTTTCTCTTGCTATGGTAGACAATAAGTCAGCTTGCTGAGGAACACTTTTACCTCTTCTATACCTTATCCATAGGAGCACAAAGGTCATAGGAGCAAATACAACTGCAATTGCGAGCAAAATAAAAATAACTAGCAATTTTTTCCTATTTGATCTGTGCCTTGATGAAGTGGGGCATGGCGGGACACTAAATCTTGTAGAACCACACAATGCTTCATTGTAGATGAAAAACTGACTCGAGAGGTTCTTGAAAGGACCTCCCGTGGGTATTTCACCATACAATTTATTGACAGAAATATTGAAATATTTCAAGTTTTGAAGTTTCTCCAAAGACTTAGGAATGATTCCATATATATTGTTATTAGAAAGGTCTAAGAATTCCAAACCTACCATGGTTCTCATTGAGTCAGGTATAGATCCTTGCAACTTGTTGTGTCTCAAAGAAAGGTGTGCCAGATTTTGCAATCCTCCAATTTCTCTTGGAATTCCATTTGAGAATTGATTCATCGATAGATCCATCTTTGTTATAGCCTTTAGATTCCCAATTTCTGGAGGTAACAAGCCTACCATGTTGTTTGACGATAAGTCAAGAACCACTAGATCTTGAAGGTTCCCTAAGCTTGGTGGTATATTGGAACTCAATTTGTTGGAACCCAGATGTATCTCCCTAAGGGAAGTAATATTCCCTAAACAATTAGGAAGAGATCCTGAAAGTCGATTTTGATCCAAGTAAATATCACCCAGACGCTGCAATTTACATATATGATCACCAACAAATCCTGTAAGTTTGTTGTTACTCAAGTTGAAGCGCTGAAGGTTTCTCAAGTTGCCAATTGTTGTGGGAATTGATCCAACCAAGTTGTTTCCAGAAAGATCAAGGAATAATAAGTTGCTTAAGTTCCCAACTTCATTTGGAATTAGCCCTTGGATTTTACAACTGTTGGCGATAAATTTTCTAAGATATGTCGAAAGGTTCCCCATGGAGGCTGGAAGCATGCCATTTAGAGGGTTTAAAGATATATCAAGAACTGTAAAATTTCTGCTATTGGTTAAGGAAGTCAGGAAGCTTAATGATAAATCGCTGGTTAAATTGTTTCCCCCTAAATTTAGATACTGTAGATGAGTCAAATATCCAAGTGAGTTGGGAATCAGGCCAGTAAGTTTGTTGTATGAAAGCTCTAGAATAGTAAGTTTTGAACATTTGGAGATGGAATAAGGAATAGTCCCAACAAGATTGGTAAAGGACATATAAAATCTTTCAATGTTGGGTAAGATAGAACACATGTTTGGTGGGAGGTTTCCTGATAAAGTATTGTTTGTAAGAGAAACTACTCTCAGCCCTGACATGTTGAAGATATCCATATCAAGTCGACCATTAAAACTATTATCCGCAAGATCAAGTTCCTCCAACTCAATGAGATGGCTTATCTCTTTGGGTATTTCACCTGTAAACACATATAGTGGATAATTAGTGAGTTTAAATAATTGGTTCAATCTAGTAAACCTATTTTTGCTAAGATATAAGAATTGCATCTTATTTAAGTTGTCAATCTCCCATGATAGAATCCACTAAAATTTTAACCTTTATATTGTTGGTGATATGAAAGTATTAAAAGTAGGCACAATAGATAAAAATGCACTTTAACTTGGCCTCAGATCACATCTATGACCTCCAACTTTGGGTGTGCACAAGTAGGCACTTGAACAAATAGACACATATGTCATTTGTGGCATCCTACGTGGCCAATTCTTGTCTTAGATTATGCCACATAGGACGTGTGTGTTTACTTGTTCAACGTTATACTAGTTTAAGTGTTTACTTATGCACACCGAAAATTGGAGGTCATAGATGTGATTTGACGTCTAGTTAAAGGGCATATTTATGTATTAAAGGGAAAAAATACGTATAGGAGATAAATATATTTGAACAGAACCATTAATCTGCCTTCTCTCCATGCCTAATACCACAAAACTTAGATACCTCAATTAGTTCAATAACTCAAATTATACCAGCAGTTACAAGCATTCATAAGATAAAAAATATACCAATGAAATGGTTATATCTGAGATGCAATAACTGCAAGTTAATCAATCTTTCAATTTCACTATGCATTGGTCCATCAAACTCATTATATGATAAACCCAATAATTGAAGTTATGAACAATTTGACAAGCTTGTAGGCATACGACTGTGAAGCTTGTTATAAGACAGATAAAGCCGTTTGAGACCATTGCATAAACTATTGGGGAGATTTCCTGATTATGTTATATGGATTGCACTTTCATGTTGTGAAGATTTCCAATCCCTTCTGGAATGTTTCCTTGAAGTGAAATATAAAACAAATTAATTTTAAACATTAAAAGGCGCTCCTTATATGGTGTTTCTTGTCATACGCTTGAAGATTAATTTATAATTGTTACATTTTATTACTCATTACATGCATAAATTCATAGAATGTTAATAGTTCTAATGGATCTATAAAAATTAACATGAGACACCATTAGAATATATATGTACCTATAAGCTTATTTCCATTAATCCGTAGATGTCGCATTTTGGTTAAGTTACCAATCTCCCGTGGTAAGAATCCACTAAGATTGTTAAACGACAGTGACAAAATTTGCAGCAATGAGATATTGAATATGGAGATTGGGAGAGAGCCAGTAATCTGGTTTTTCTCCATCCATAACTCCCCCAAATTAACAAGATTTCCAATTTCCTGTGGAATTATCCCTGCAGTTAATGTATAATAAAATGCAATTCTTAAGTAATTAGATACAATAGTACTAGCATTCATAAGATAAAGCATACCAGTGAAATGGTTTTCTCCGACAAACAATAACTGCAAGTTGCTCAATCTTCCAATTTCACTATGTATTGGTCCATCAAATTCATTTTCCGATAAAGACAGAATTTGAAGATGTGAACAATTCGATAAGCTTGTAGGCATATGACCGCGAAGCTTGTTTGTGGATAGATAAATCCCTTTGAGTATTGGGAGACCATTGCATAAACCATTGGGAAGATATCCTGATAAGCTATTGTCTGTAAAGGCAATGACTTCGATCCTAGAAATATTGAAAACCGTGAATGGTATAGAACCCGTAAGTTGGTTGACTTGTATGGATAGAATTTTCATGTTGTGAAGATTACCGATCCCATCAGGAATGTTTCCTTGAAGAGAATTGTAAGATACATCTAAAACCTCCAACCTTGAGGCATTCGAGAGTGACAGAGGAATAGAGCCTATGAGCTTGTTACCTTTCAACCTTAATTCTCTAAGGTTTATAAGGCTTCCAATCACTTTTGGTAGTTGGCCCTCTATGGAATTGAAATTCAGATTCAAAATCTCAAGTGTGGACATATTAAAAAATGAAAAAGGGATGGAACCAGTGAAATTATTATTTCCAAGATTTAGAACTTGAAGATGGTGTAAGAATCCAAACCAAGAGGGAACCTTCCCTCTGAAGTTGTTGACACTTAAATCAAGAAACTTAAGCCGATGCAAGTGTGCAATTTCTTGAGGCAAATGTCCATGGAAATTGTTGCTTCCCAAGTCAAGAGAAACAAGAAATGAGAGGTTTCCAAATTCACCGGGAATCCTGCCTGTAAGAGACATGTTAGAAAGATTCAAGAACTTCACTCGCTGGTGGCGAGAACCACAAGTGACTCCCACCCAACGGCAAACAGAAATTGTGGGAGACCAACTTTCATCCAAGAAGTGAGAAGGGTCTAAAATGATTTGGGATTTCAAAGAGAGAAGAGCCAACTGATCAGTGGTAATGTTGGATTGGGTCATAGCTAAACCAACCATAGCATAATGAAGCAACAAGAGTACTATTAAGAGAAAAGAGGTGAAAGATTTCTCCATAATTGCATAAATTGGTAGGAATATGAATATGGCTTGCAATAATGTGAATTTGGGACTTAAATAGCAAATAGATCTCTTGCCCTTTCTTTTAGAATATCTTTTCATTCATACATCTTTTATGCCAAAAGAAAAAGCTTCCTTTCTTTATGTCATCTCAAGAGTAATAATACAACTAAAGAAAGAAAAAGAAAGTAACTTTAATTTGTTCAAGTGAAAGACCAAGAAAGAAATATAACTCATATGGACTCGAAAAGGAGTCTTCCACTAACTTTTATAACCAAATGTAAGATGTGAAATAGCACAGAAAGAATGAATTCCGTAAAATATTTAACAAACAAAATTTTAGTATTTGAAAAATGTTAAAAAGTTGCTTTAACGAATAATGCACTGATTTATTTTTTATTTTTCTCCAACTTTTTTTACAAACAACTCTTAGTCAAATTGAGATTTCTATTTTTGGTAGGAAACTGATTAGTCTTTTCTGTCATTTTTGGTAGAAAATATGTTGTTTTTTATGGTAAGTTTAATCTATTTTTTGTTTTAATAGCGACTCTTTAAGAAGGAGTTGATGATCAATAAAATATGCAGCTTTATCAGAAAAGAAAAATAAACTTCTCTGCATCTCTTCTCTTCTAACTCATCTCTATTTTCTACTGCTAAGTTTTTGGCTCTCCTTGCTATGTTATTTTAACAGTATTAGTATTGAAGCCAACAGTTGGTATCTAGAGCTATTTTTATTGAAGGACCTGTGAGTGAAGAGATAGATTCTGAAAATAGTTTTTCACGAATAGCTCCACTCGTTTTTTATGGTGAAAATTATCAATTATGGGTTGTGAGAATTATAACTTACTTGAAGGCTCTTGATCTATGGGAAACTATGGAAACGGATTATGAAATTAATCTGCTGCCAAATAATTCCACCATAGCCCAAATTAAAAGTCACAAGGAAAAGAAAACCATGAAATCTAAAACAAAGACAACTCTATTTTGCTTCTATTTCAATAACTATTTTTTCAAGAATTATGTCTCTCACATCACCAAAAGAAATTTGGAATTATCTGAAGAAAGAATATGTTGGAGATGAAAGAATCTGAGTAATGTAAGTTCTAAATTTAATAAGAGAGATCGAGTTGCAGAGAATGAAAGACTCTAAGATAGTTAAAGAGTACTCGAACAAATTATTTGGCATTGTTAACAAGGTAAGATTACTAGGCAATGAATTTAAAGATTCAAGAATTGTTGATAAAATTCTTCTTACAGTGCCCAAAAGATATGAAGCATGTATAACTACCTTGAAACATACACAAGATCTGTCCAAGATTTCCTTGGCAGAGTTGTTAAATTCATTTCAGGCACTGGAATAAACAAAACCTATGATGCAAGATGAGCCTTAGTAGCCAACCACAAAATTCAGAGAAATAGGTAAAAATTTTAAAAATTATCCACCTTGTGAGCACTGTGGAAAAATGCATCATCCACCATACAGATGTTGGAAAACACCAGAAGCAAAGTGCATTAAGTGCAATCAACTTGGCCATGAAGCAGTGATTTTAAAAAACAAATTTGAGAACCATGAAGCAGATGCACGTATGGTCAATAAAGAAGAAGAAGATCATCTTTTTATTGCAGCATGTATCTTAATTGAGGTTTTGTTGAAAAGAAGAAGAAGATCATCTTTTTATTGCAACATGTATCTTAATTGAGGTTTTAACAAAATTTTTGGTTGATTGATAGCAGTTACACCAACCACATGACTTATAACAAGAGTTAGTTTAAAGGATTAAAGTCTACTGAAATATCCAAAGTTAGGATCGGAAATGGGGACCAGGTTATTGTTGAAGGAAAATGAATTGTTGTCATCAAAATAAGTTCAGGTAATAAAGCAATTTCAAATGTTCTTTGTGTACCTGTTACTGATCAAAACTTGTTGAGTATTTGTCAGTTGGTAAAACGATACAAAGTATCCTTTGAGGATAAATATTACTTCATCAATGATGGTGTTCGAAAAAAAGTTCTAAACATCAAGATGAGAGGTAAACATTTCTCATTTGATCCAATGGGAGATATTTCTGTAGAACATGAAAAAGATCATAGGCTGAAAAAATTAGAAGATGGTCCTCTAATTGAAAAAGCACAAGAAATATATGAACCTTCTAGGTTTAAAGGAGATTTCAATGTTCCTAAAGGAATTGAAGCAATGTAGGAGTTACCAATGTTTCAAAAAATAAAGCGGATACATTTAAATTCAACATGCAAATGAAGCAGGAAGACATACTAAAAAAATTTAATAGTCAAAGGTTGCATTCAAGATGAGAAGTGAATTAATTAGTTCACTACAAAACAAAAGATGAATCTGCAATTTATTCACAAGGTCACTTTCGGTGATCAAGTGTGGAGATCCCAATACAGAAAACCAAAACTTTACAGTTCCTAAAGCAAGGAGGAGTGTTAAAGTTTTTTTAAAGAATAATTCACGTGATTTATTTTTCATTTTTCTCCAACTTTTTTAACATACAACTCCTAGTCAAATTGGAATTTTTATTTTTGGTAGAAAACTTATTAGTTGTTTCTGTCATTTTTGATAGCAAATAGGTTATTTTTTATGGCATGTTTAACCTATTTTTGGTTGTAATAGCAATTATTTAAGGAGGAATTGATGATTAATACAGCAAGAATGAAATAATTTATAAGAAAGATGTTCATGTTTAAAATGTCTCTTCCTTGCATAAAGTTGCCAATAATTTCAATATTATAAGAAAGATTTTCACGTTTAAAATGTTTCTTTCTTTCATGAAGCACCAATAATTTCCTTCATAGACCTTTATAGGGAATAGGAAATAAAGCTGTGGGCTCCATAACAACATTACGAAAAAGGAAACTTAAGGGACAGATATGAAATTCACACTTTGAATACATTTTCTTGGTTGGAGTATTATTTTTGATTTACATCATAGCAATACTGACTTAGTTTTGGCAAACCAAAATCTAACTAGTGTCAGCTATGGGTTCATTCGGGATTTGTAACTTTCGATACAGAGTGTCATGCCATGTTTTTGCCAAAGGCTAAATAAAACATGACTCATTGGACTTTAAAAGAATTGAAATTTTGTACAGAGTTGCCACCCAATTTTTAAGGGAAATAAGGAAACATAAATGATTAATATTTTTTTTAGTCTATGAAAACCAATTTAAGATTCTTGGTAAGGGTTCAAGTTATCCCAAAGGGAAGGGATTAGTCACCTTTCAAGATCCACAAATGTGGCACCCGACTAAACAAAATTTATCAACGAGAGAGGAAGTATATTTAAAATAATGTAAAAGATATATTAAGTGTAAAATAATTCTTTTGAAAAAAATCTAAATGTTTAAAATTATGTATATTATGAATATAAATAAAAATAAATTTATTGTTATAAAAAAATGTAAAAGTATGTATAAAAATGTACAAATTTCATGTGAAAAGTAAATGTATTTTGTGATGGGTGAAAAGAAAGTATCTTTATGTACTAAAAAGAAATGGAAAAGGCTAAAATATGCCACTGAACTATCAGAAATGACTCATTTATGCCATCCATTAAAAGTTGGGCTCATTCATGCCATCGCCGTTATAAAACTGGCTCATCCATGCCATTACTTTTAATAGCCAATTTTTAGAAAACAGCTTTGCCACTTGGCAGCATATTAGAGGTCCACGTCATTTTTTATAATTTTTAATTTTTTTAAAAAAAATTATAAATTTTTTTTATAATTTTTTATTTAATTTTTTTAAAAAATGGTGTTGGTTACAAAGTTTAGATATTACATATTTCTATGCTTTTATTTATCAAATAAAGAATAATAAATTTTGCATATAACTAATGTTCATGTTTTTTCTGGATTCTTATTTTTAAAAATAATTATATATATATTTGACCAATCTTCTAGGTATTTATTTATAATGAACCCAAAACATTCAAACCTGAAATTATAGTTCATCATAACCATTGCTAGTCCTTATATGCAATGATAATAAAGGACGAAATCCTATTCTTGTCATATTTTGCCAAATGAAAAAGGTGACCACATTAAAATGATCAATTAAAGACCTAAATGGTTAATCCTTCTTAACACTTTGAAAAGTACATGATAGAGAAAGAAAAAGAATGCAAAAATGTGAACAATTTCTTCTGTTGGTGCATTCTCTTTTCCTTACTTTTCTCTCCCTCTTTGTGTGTGCATGCAAAATGTAAGTAGTAAAGTATTGTGTGTAGATGTGTACATTATCATTTATTCTTTTTTGATAATCATTTATATGCATGCATGCATGGATCATATATTATATCAAATCTCACTTCAAATTTAATCATAACAAAGATTTGAATACTCTAGTATTACAACAACAAATGTAAAATAAGAGCAACTCCACTTCATAATATTGGAATGGAATTTCACATAATTGTGATATTATATTATTTATAGAAAGGTAAAGGGTTACCTTTTGGAAAAATAGATGCCAACAAAAGAAAGAAGAAGCAGCGAACTCGAAACCATGAACCAAACCTCAAACTCCAACTCGTTGTCTACCCGTTTATATATGTTATTTGCTTTTTGTTTCTGTCAAATGTTACTCCCTTTTCTTCTTAAATCTTCTCTTTTCTTGTTTTTCTCTCTCAATCCGTGTTTTTTTTTTCAAGGTTCCTCTCCCTTTCTTCTTGCTTTTGTCCTTTTTATTTCCCTAATTCTCCCTATTCGTTCCCCTTATCTTTGTGTTTTTCTATGTTCCCATTTGTGTCTGTGTGGGTGTACCATATAATGTATAAGGTTGGGAAGTTGAGGGAGTTGAGGGGGTTGAGGAAAAGGTGGGGATGATTGGGATAGTTTTCTTTAGGATAAGATTTTTTTTATAAATATACAATGTATAAGGTTGAAAAGTTGAGGGATTTTTTTTTTTTTAAATATTTATAAAAAAAATATTTATAATAATTTTTTTTAATAATTTTTTTAAATTAAATTTAAAAAAAATTAAAAAATAATGTGGACCTCTAATTAGTTGCCACGTGGCAAAGTTATTTTCTAAAAACTGGCTGCTAAAAGTAATGGTATGGATGAGCCAGTTTTGTAACGGCGATGGCATGAATGAGCCCAACTTTTAACGGATGATATAAATGAGCCATTTCTGATAGTTCAATGACATATTTGAGCCTTTTCCCAAAAGAAAATGTATTTTCAAATAATATTTTTGAACTTGATCAAAATCATGGAGAAAAATAAAAATTCATTTGAAAAGAAGAGACTACATAATGTGCAAATTAATTGTGTAATTAAATTTCTTTATGTGAATATTAACGGCCTAAATCTTGCCTAACGTGCGACGAGAATTATGTAAATAGAGAATATCTCCGTCCGACGCCCCAAAAGTAAAATTTTAACTATACTTTATCTTTATGTATAATTATACAGATGAAAATAAACATCAACCTCGAGATTTTCTTTCAAGCAGTACTTTGGAATGCATTACCGAAACATGTATAGTTGCTTGATAGAAGTAATAAAATTGAACAAATAATCATGAAATTATGTGTACACATATGTGTATATAAAATAGAATTTTGTTATAAAGTGGGCTCAAATTAAGATTTGGACGCGTTGTAGCTACAAAATGGTTGCTCGATTTATTGATCATCCTAAATCACCTTACCAAGATATGAATCATAAGACCCTTTGTGTTGCCGCAAAATTATAAAGATTTCATCATCGTCCAAATTAATTTATTTTTGTTATGTATTTGTATATGTAATGCCCGTCTTTTATTTGGGAAGGCCTTAAAAATCGACGGAGAATTTCTTCATCGTCCATGTATTAGTACTTGATAGAAATAAGTAAATTTGAGATAATAAAGCCCATCTTTTGAAATGGGGTGGCATCCGATGGGAAAGATATTTTCATCGGCCAAAGTATTTATTTTTGATGTAATAGATAAAATTGAAAAATAAAAATCCGTCTTTTATTGTGGGGTGGCCTCAAAAATCTGACGGAGAGATAATTTCATCGGCCGAAGTATTTATTTTTGATATAAAATAATACATTTGAGAAAGTAAAGTTTGTCCTTTATAATGTGATGGTCTCAAATATCTGACGGTGAGATAATATCATTGGTCGTGTCTTTATTTTGAGTATATGTGTGTGTTCCTGAGAAAAAAAAAAAGATGAACAAAATTTGTGTATGATAAAAATATATGTGTGGTGAAGAATATGTGTGTGTAGTGAAAAAATGTTTCTTTGAGAGAGAAAAAAAATATGTGGGGATGAAAAATGTGTGTATGCATTATAAAAAAATGTATTGTGTGTTTTTATAAGAAAAATGTATGTGTGTATTTGTGCATTCGAGAGAGATGAGAAAGAAGAAAAGTATTTTTATGAATGGTTAAAATGTGTTTTGTTTTTTTGTGAATTTGTGTATTTTAGAAAACGAGGAGTAGGAAAAATATGTGTATTTTTTGTGTTATTTTGTAAGAGAAAAATATGAAAATGAGGAAATATTTTTGTGTCTTTGAGAGAAAAATATGAACAAGACTTTTTTTCATTTTTGTGTATGTATTTGAGAGAGAAAAAAATATATGTTTTGGGAGAAAGGATGAATATGTGTGGGTGGTAAAAATGTGTCATTTGTCTTCCACCCTCCACTATTTATAATGAAAATTGACACCCCTTATTATCCAATGGATAAAGGGGTGTCCGTACTCATTCTTAATAGTACAACTTTGGTCCTTAGGATATTGACCAAAGGATTTTCATCCTTTTAATCAATGGATAAAGTTGTTGTCCAAAGGATAGTGTCATTGAGTTGTCATTGTCAAAAGTGACAAGACATTACATGTAGTCATTGTCGGATTTGAGACCTCATTGTGTAGTCATTGTCGGATGTGACAAGACATAATTGTGTAGTCATTCTCGGATGCGACAAGACATTAATGTGCGGTCGTTGTCAGATACAAAAAGACATAAAATTATTATACTGTGTAAAAATAATTCATCCGACTTATCATTTGTGGATCATAAAATATATATACAGAATGCAGGTATTGATTTATAATTACGAAAAATGTAAAGAACGTTGAAAATGTATAAACAATATAATTAATATAAAAAATATTGTAAAATATAATATCATGTCGTGTACGGGTGCAGATGATTGTAAAATATTAAAAACGATAATGAATTGATAAAAATACTAATACAAGAAAAATTATTAATAAATCATGAAAAATAAAAATATGACAACAAATTGATAAAACACCCAAAGTAAGGATTATCAACAATTGTAAAAAGATATGAAAATTATACTTTGTTCCCTTTAATGGTCAGTAAGCCTGAAAATATTAATTTTCAGCACGAAGAGTGAAAATTGGGTGTCAAAAGTTGCCCCTTTTCGTTTGACGATGATGTAGAAGTCTTCAAACGAAAAAGTTGACGTGTAATCAATTTTGGTCGATAAAAAATAATTTATTCATTTATTATTTTATTATTTTTTTGAAGAAAATTTGACCGAACTTCAATTTAAAATTTCCTACATACCTCGAGTTATGTGAGGATCAGGTTGGATTTAGTTCAAAAAAATAGGCAGATTGTCTCTTGCCTTGTTATTGGGGCGAGTGACTATGTAGAATGACTGTTGAGAGATGAATCATTTGGGAATGAATGTATTTACATATTTCCGATGACGCTTTTGAAATTTCTCAAGTATCGAGCTGTGAGATGCTGGGGATGCAAGATTGTGTACTTGCTAGGAGAAAGAGTGATTATGCTGTTGTGATGATCTAATTCTGCATAGAGCTTCCTATATATCTCGAGTGTCATGAGAATTAGGTCGATGTAGTTCGAAATGAGTAAATAGAAAAATTTTAGGGCGATTCTCAAAATTTTCCCTAGTGTATGTTTTTGACTCTTTGAATGAAATTTGAAAAATGTTATGTTGTTTTGAAATCTATTTTGATTGAAAAGATGCATGGTGCCTCCGATTTTGTACGGAGACTTGAGGATGAATGACGTTTCCGATTGTTTATAGGGACGTGAAGATGAATGACATCTCCGATTGTTTATGGGGACTTATATGATGAATGAAAGATGTCTTTAATTATCTATGAAGACATAATGCATAGCATCTCCAATTATCTATGGAGACTGATGTTGATTATTGTCTTCGATTATCTACGAAGATTGATATTGAATAATGATGTCTTCGATTGTCTGCGAAAACTTGATGACATCTCCAATTGTCAATAGATATCGATGTTGATTGTCTTCAATGATTGTTCAATGTAACGTACTGATTTTCTGAACCGAAATGCTGCACGGCGCCCATGACCCCAAAGGAACACAAGCTAACCCATGACTTATATCTGTACCTGAGCACTGAATAACCATACTGTAAAATATGCGAAAACATAATACTGTAAGGCCATAAGGTTCAAATCGAAATAAACATCTGATAAAATAATATCTAAAAATGGTATAACAATACCAACATAAATCTGAAATAATTGTTTGAAATACTGTAGTTTGAAAACCTCTAAACTGAACTGAATAAGGGGTTGAGGGAATATGTTCCCAACTAACTCCGTCTACTGAAATAAACTAATAACTGAAATAGTGATATGAATAATAACATAATTGTCCTCGAAGGATGAGGACTCACTGTTAATTACTGCTGCTGGCTGACTCTGAAATTGCTAAGGGAGCTCTGGATCCCATGTGTCCAAACCTATGGTATAAGACACCATAGCATGAGAAAAATATGCGTCAGTACTTTGAATGTACTAGTATGCAAGTGAGGTAGGCTGAATGCATGGGGTTCATATGTATAAACAATACTGACTAACATGAACGTGAGAATACATGCATGAATACATAATAGCTATAACTAAAACTATACTAGTACTAGATACTAAATTCTGTGTACTGATTTACTGACATCTAAGTTTACTGAATAAAGAGGAACTGATGTTATATTACTTATAAAGAAAATGATTGTTTCTGATAGTTCTGATTATGAAGAACTGATCTGATTGACCGTATATAACAGTCCTGAAACTGAGTTCGTGATAACATGACTACTGAGTATGAATACTGATGACATCTATTTACTGATAACATATCATTACTGATAACTTAATTGTGATAATTGATACATCTGATAACATGAGTTCTGATAACTGATAGCATGAACGACTGTATCTGACAGTCCTGAATCTGATGGAACTAGCTGAGTTCCATACTGTATCTGAGTTGACTGTATCTGTCAGTCCTGATATCTTGAAGAACTATCTGAGTTCTTTTACTGAGACTGATACTGAAACTGTGCGAAGTAGTTATATAACCGACATGCCCCAAATACGCTATAATAGTTAAGCTAGGGTCCAATCTCTGCCTGTAACGCCCCGAAAAATGGGTCTCGGAGCCTCACACGGTGCTTGAGACTATGAGTAGCCCCAAGCTAACCCTTTGAGACATTTTCATTCAGTTCAACACAAATCAATGGGGTTTCCATAAATAACTCTCAAATATCAACAGAGTAATCATCATCCAAGAATAAAAGAATTTTAGAAAGATAACAAACTATGACTTATTAGTCAACTCCAAACATCTATACTAGTCTGACAAGTCTCTAAGAAAATCAATAAAGCCAACGAGCCATTGAGACATGCCCCAACTGACTCATACTCAGTAATCAAATGTAAATAATTCCGTGAAACCAACATCAGACATCACATCCTCGGAACATGAGGACTCACCACAATAGAGGATGTAGAACAGCGTGCCCGAAGAATCACTGTCAAACCTGGAACTGAGTACCTGAACCTACATTTCGAGAAAATACAGCCCACATCTGAAGATGTGACTCATTACCATGAAAAGGAACCGAGTATATGGGGGTGTATGCAGTTTTATAAACATCATCATCATACATATTTATAAGAAATATACAGGATGTATGAAAGACTCACATAGCCCAAAAAAAATCATCATAATCATGAGAGGATGAAATAAGTACAATAACACATGTGACTCAACATATAATTTGTCAATCACTTTCATTTCATCAATAATATCAATTCTCATAATGTAAATATCATTTTAATCTTTCGAAAGAATAACTTTCACAATTCCACTTTCAAATCACTTCACCATTCACCATAGACACAAGGAAACACACACATACTGGGAGATCCTATAATCAACATAAACCATGTGAGCTACATGGAGTCCACCATACAATTCACGTTGGGGAAAGCCGTCCTATCCTTTCTATCGGAGTAGGACTATCGATATTAAATCCACACAAACTAGTGATCACTATATAAATTAGCCTTAGGCTCTCTCCTATGGGGGCACGTAGTTCTAGGAAAGTAAGGTCGCTTTATACCTCCCACTAGGTGCTAAAGATTTCTTCCAAACTTAGCTCAGATCATTTCAAAGACAATCCACAACAAAATAATTTCAGTAAAACAACGTTGTGAATTTCTTTCACACTCGAGTTCAAAACAACTTCATTAATACCAAAAGTTCAAATCATTCAAAATATCTTAAATATTCAACATCAACGTGCTTATAACACACACTTTCTCAAAAAAATATAATTTCCAATGGGGATTCACGACCCAAATATCAAAATCATGATAAATATCGTTCGAGATTCATGCTTTATATCTCCACACATGTAAATTCATCTTTCAAAATCATAAACATCAGTATTTCATAATAATCATCATAAGATATGGGTTCATGCTTCAAATTCGTAAAAAAATAAAATAAAAATCATGCCTTTGTAAAGAAAATTACTTTTGGGCACAAGAACGAAAGAGAGTTCTTGTTGAAAAACCCCACATACCTTGAATGGTGAACTTTAGATCGATACTCATTTTTGAGATATTAATCGTGCCTATGAATGATGGTTCTTGAAGTTCTTGAACTAGGAACTTGAAATCTTGAATAAATTTGCAGAGTTAATGGTGAACTTTGGAGGTTCTTGAAGTTGGATGTAGGTTCTTAGGGTTTTTTTTTTGAGGGAATTTGATGAAATATAACATATAATGCTTCTAATATGCTTTAATATAGGGTTTGGATGGATTTTGGGTGAGGGGGAATGATCAAAACGCCCTTAAAAGATCAAATAATTCTCGAATCTGTCCTTTGGTGGACTATTTTGATAGTCTGAAGTAGATCAACGATAATGTTTTACTCTGATATCCAAATTGGATTAAACAAATTTCATTAGAAAGAGGACTCTCATATATTTCCGTTGATATATAGTATCTCACCCAGATCATTGTGTATGAGGAGTTATGATCATTTGAAGTTGACCCAAAAATTCACTTTTGATAGGCTGAAGTAAATCGATCATAACTTTTTGCTCCGATAAACAAATTGGATGAAACCAATTTCATTGGAAAGAGGACTCGCAGAGATTTCCATTGATATATAGTAGATCACCCAGATCATTATGTACAAGGAGTTATGATGGTTTGAAGTTGGAGCAAAAATACGCCAGCCTCAGTACTTTTTCCTGCAGGTTTTACTGTTCACTACTATTCATGGTTCGATCAGAATGTTGATAACTCGTCGCTCGGGTGTCCGTTTTTGATGATCCACATATCGTTGGAAATATTATTTGATACTCTACGTCATGATGGGTCATAATCTAAGACATTCCACATAGAAAATTTATAATTCATTCTAGAAGATAGAACCCAACACGTTTACACACAGAATTTCAACAAAAAAATTCCCTGGGTATTACATCATCCCCCCCTTGGAAACATCCATCCTCAAATGACGCTAGACATGCCAATATTAGATAGGGAATGGAGCATACAGCTGAAACCATTCGTTAGACTCATCACCACATCGTTTCTCACTCCGAATGCAACATAGAATGCATAAATTCAAGAAACTACAGCTGAACAAATAATAAATGACAGCTGAACTGCTGCAACTTTTATCAAAAGTGCATGATTTAGGAAACAACGGTACCATCGGCTTGATCGGAGTTCGTAGAAAAGAGGTGCGGGTACTTGGATCGCATATCCGCCTTAGCTTCCCAAGTTGCACCCTCAACAGATTGGTTTCGCCACAACACCTTGACCAAGGGAAATTCTTTGTTCCTTGGTCTTCAGACACTGAAATCAAGAATCTCTATGGGAATCTCATCAAAAGAAAGATTTTCTTGCATGTCAGCACTCGCAGAGGAATCCACTACCACAACATCACTAATATGCTTTCTAAGCAAGGAGACATGGAATATTGGATGAACAGAGGACAACTTGGAAGGCAACTCGACCTCATAAGATACCTTACCAACACGACTAAGAATTTTGTAAGGAACAACATAACGGGGACTAAGCTTCCCCTTCTTTCCGAATCTCTTCACCCCCTTATGGGTGAAACTTTTAGATACACTAGGTCACCAAATTCAAACTCAAGGTCTCTCTTTCTAACATCCGCATATGACTTCTGACGACTCTGCACAGTTTTCAACCTTTTCCTAATCAACTTAACTTTTTCCATAGCCTCAAATACCGAATCTGAACCACTCACAGCCGCTTCACCCACCTCGAACCAACCTAAGGGTGATCTACACTTCCTTCCATATAAGGCTTCAAACAGAGCTATGCCAATACTAGAGTGGAACCTGTTATTGTGAGCAAACTCTATCAACGGTAAGTGATCATTCCAACTTCCCTTAAAGTCAAGTGTACAAGCTCTCAACATATCATCTAAGGTCTGGATGGTCCGCTCAGCCTGAGGTCTGCAGATAAAAAGTAGAACTCAAAAGCACTTAGGTACCAAGACCCTTCTGAAAAGCTTTCCAAAATTGTAAAGTGAACTGAGTAGCCCTATCCGAAATGATAGACAAGGGAACTCCATGCAGTTTGACTAGCTCTCGGATATACAATCTACCATAATCCTCAGAAGTATATGAAGTATGAACAGGAAAGAAATGGGAAGACTTAGTCAACCTATCAACCACAACCCAAATGGAATCATGATGGTGTCGGGAAGGAGGTAAACCAATCACGAAGTCCATATTTATCTCTTCCCACTTCCAGGTGGGAATACTAAACTCTTGCATCATAGCACCAGGTCTTTGATGTTCAACCTTAACCTGTTGGCATGTTGCACACTTAGCTACAAACGCTACTATATCTTTCTTCATGCCACTCCACCAATAGATTTCCCTCAAGTCTCGGTACATCTTGGTGGCACCAGGATGAATAGAATATCGCGCCCAGTGCGCTTTAGCCATAATCCTCTATCTCAAATCATCAACATTCGGGACACACAATCTACCCTACAATCTCAACATACCATCTCCCCCTTGGGAGAAAACCTCTACTTTTTTGTCCTTGACTGACTCCTTCAGTCTGACCAAACTAGCATCTAAGTATTGCTTTTCTTTCACTTCCGAAACCAAGGAGGATTCGGAACTACTCTGAACCCTTATACTACCTTCAGCAGAGTCAAACAATCTAACCCCCAATCTAGCCAAACGATGTACATCACGAGCCAACTCTTTCTTAACTTCTACCACATGCGAAACACTACATATGGACACTCTACTTAGGGCATCCGCCACAACATTGGCCTTGCTTGGATGGTACAACATACTCATATCATAGTCCTTTAACAACTCTAACCATCGTCTCTGCCTAAGATTCAATTCTCTCTAGGTAAAGACATACTGCAGACTCTTATGATTAGTGAAAACATCAATGTAGACACCATACAAATAGTGTCTCCAGATTTTCAAAGTAAAGACAATAGCAACCAACTCAAGGTCATGGGTGGGGTAATTTTTCTCATGGGGTTTCAACTGTCTAGAAGCATAAGCTATCACCTTACCCTTCTGCATCAATACGCAACCCAACCCAACTCTCAAAGCATCACAGTACAGCACAAAACCATTAACACCATCAGGCAAAGTCAAAACAGGGGCTGAAGTGAGTCGAGTCTTCAACTCCTGAAAACTCTTCTCACAAGATTTGGACCACAAGAACTTCACTTTCTTTTGGGTCAACCGAGCCATAGGAGACTCTATAGAGGAGAAACCCTCAACAAAACTGCGGTAATAGCCAGCTAAACCCAAGAAACTTTAGATATTAGTCGGAGAAATAGGTCTAGGCCAATTTCTAACAGCTTTGGTCTTTTGGGGATCAACTCTAATACCCTCGGAAGAAATGATATGACCCAGAAAAGCAACTGACCTTAGCCAAAACTCACACTTACTGAACTTGGCAAACAACTTGTGATCTTAATGGGTTTGTAAGACAGTTAAGAGATGATCAGAATGTTCATCCTCACTACGAGAGTACACCAGTATATCATTGATGAACACTATGACAAACATATCTAGATATGGTCTGAACACTCGATTCATGAGGTCCATGAAAGCTGCTGGGGTATTAGTTAACCTGAAAGACACAACAAGAAACTTAAAATGGCCATAACGAGTTTGGAAGCGGTTTTTGGGATGTCACACTCCCTAACTTTAAGTTGATGATAGACGAAACGAAGGTCTATCTTTGAGAAATAACTTGCACCTTGCAATTGGTCAAACAAATCATCTATTCTCGGAAGGGGGTACTTATTTTTGACAGTGACTTTATTCATTTGGCGGTAATCAATGCACATACGCAAAGAGCCATCTTTCTTTATCACAAACAACACAGGAGCACCCCAAGGAGAAACACTAGGCCTTATGAAACCCTTATCTAGTAGATCTTTGTGTTGTTCTTTCAACTCCTTAAGTTCTGCAGGGGCCATACAGTAAGGAGGAATAGAAATAGGCTGAGTATCGGGAAGAAGACAATCCCGAACTCTATCTCTCTATTAGGAGGTATCCCTAGGAGATCATCCGAAAAGAAATCAGAAAACTCATTGACGACGTTAACAGACTGGAGAGTTGGAGTCTCAGGCTTAGTGTCTTTGACTTTAACCAAATGGTAAATACACCCCTTGGAAATAAGCTTTCTAGCTTTGAGGTAAGAGATAAAATAACTCTTGGGTGACATAGAATTCCCAGACCACTCAAACACGGATGCACCCAGAAACTGAAACTTGTCCACTTGGGTCCGACAATCAATAGAGGCATAAGAAGAATACAGCCAGTCCATACCCAGAATCACATCAAAATCTACCATGTCTAACTCAATCAGATCAGCCAACAAGACTCTATGAAGAACGGTAACAGGACACTTTTTATACACTTTCTGGGCAATAATCAAATCACCCACTGGGGTAAAAACTAGGATAGGCTTAGGAATAATCTCAGGACTCATTTCAAAATTCACAGCAATCAAAGGTGTAACATATGAGAAACTGGATCCAGGATCCAACAAAGCATACACATCAAACTGAAATATACTAAGCATAGCAGTAACAACATCGAGAGAGTCCTCCTATTCCTGGCGGGACAGTAAAGCATAGAATCTATTCTGGCGCTGCCCGCCAGCATTGCTAGAAGAGGCGCCCTGATTTGGGGATGGATGAGTCGCTAGAACTGGAGCACTAACAGTCTGAGTCTAGGTCTGAGGGCGATAGTAACGACGCCCTTGTCCATCCTGTGGACAATCTCTAACTCTTTGACCCATGTCACCACACCGGAAATAACCCTTCTTCTCATCTCAACACTCACCCAAATAAGCCCTACCACACTTAGGACATAAGGGACGATTTGGATTACTGGCAGCACTGTACTAGGACCTGGATGCATATTACCTGCTACCTTGCTGCTTCCTACCTCTAGGCATAGGAGCACTAGAAGATGACGGTGTTGGCATAGATGAACGATCCTGATACTAAGGGCGACTCCCTTCCTGTGATCTAGTCTGACCCTGTCTGTGCTGCTCAGACCTAGCTCTCTTATTCCCTCTTATTTTATCTCTCTCTTTAATCTTGTCTGCCTCATCTATTAGGCATGATTCATCTGCCTAGAAAGATTTATCTCACTATTTACCATAGCAAACCTACACTCCTTAACCACATAACTAGACACTCCAATCACAAACTTACTCATACTAGCCCGATTATCAGCCACTAAGTCAGGATCATACTTGGCCAACTGATTGAACTTTAGACAGTACTCCCTAACAGTTATAGAGCCTTATTGCAGGTTCATAAACTCTTCCACCTTCGTCTCTCTCATCTCCAAAGGGAAAAACTTATCCAAGAATGCATCCTAGAAGGGACAGCTCCCTCACCTCTACCTTTCCTCCAAGCAACAACCCAGTCATAAGCAAGGTCTTTCAACCTATACGCAGCCAACTCTACACTATGTTCCTTAGATAAATGCATCAACTAAGTAATCTTCCACACCTTCTCTAAAAACAACCATGGATCCTCATCAGACTTGGACCTATAGAATTCCAGCGGATTCATCCGTATGAAATCACGGATCCTGGCAGCAGCTGAATCACCCCCTACTTCTGTGGAGCCAGGGATGGATTGGCCTAAACATTTGCAGTAACAGCTTGGGCCCACGCCTGAAAGATTGCCTGAAATTTAGTATGAGACACGTTTTCATTCAATGGGTCAGCGGATTGAGGTTGCTGGCCATCATTATTTCTTCTCGCTCGATGAGGAGGCATACTTCTGAAAGAGGAGAGCACGAATGAATAGCAGAGAGAGACACTTTAAGCACGATAGACTTCTGAAAGAAAGAATCACACTTTTTCCTAAAATGTCTTGTAGCCTTTTGCTCATAGATGTGACACGCTACACACCGATGATCAAGACTCTACTTAACACGGTTTGTCAGACTCCTTAGGACACCTTAAAACCTTAGGCTCTGATACCAAGTTTGTAACGCCCTAGAAAATGGGTCCCGGAGCATCACACGGTGCTTGAGGCTATGAGTAGTCTCAAGCTAACCCTTTGAGCCATTTTTATTCAGTTCAACACAAATCAATGGGGTTTCCATAAATAACCCTCAAATATCAACAGAGTAATCATCATCCATGAATAAAAGAATTTCAGAAAGATAATAAAATACAACTTATTAGTCAACTCAAAACATCTATACTAGTCTGACAAGCCTCTAAGAAAATCAATAAAACCAGCAAACCATTGAGACATTCCCTAACTGACTCATACTCAGTTATCAAATGTAAACAATTTTGTGAAACCAATATCAGACATTACATCCTCAGAACATGAGAAATCACCACAACAGAGGATGTAGAATAGCGTGCTCGAAGAATCACTGTCGAACCTGGAACTGAGCACCTGAACCTATATTCCGAGAAAATGCAGCCCATATCCAAAGATGTGGGTCAGTACCATGGAAAGAAACCGAGTATATAGGGGTGTATGCAGTTGTATAAACATCATCATCATAAATATTTATAAGAAATATGCAGGATGTATGAAAGACTCACGTAGTCTGAAGAAAATCATCATAATCATGAGAGGATGAAATAAGTACAATAACACATGCGAGTCATCATATAATTTGTCAATCACTTTCAATTCATCAAGAATATCAATTCTCATAATGTAAATATCATTTTAATCTTTCGAAAGAATAACTTTCACAATTCTACTTTCAAATCACTTCACCATTCACCATAGACACAAGGAAACACACACACACTGGGAGATCCTATAACCGACATAAAACATGTGAGCTACATGGAGTCCAACGTACAACCCATATTGGGGAGAGCCATCCTATCCTTGCCATCGGAGTAGGACTATCGATATCAAATCCACATAAACTAGTGATCACTATATAAATCAGCCTCATGCTCACTCCTATGGGGGCACGTAATTCTAAGGAAGTAAGGTCTCTTTATTCCTCCCACTCGGTGCTAAAGATTTCCTCCAGACTTAGCTCAGATCATTTGAAAGACAATTCACAACAAAACAATTTTAGTAATATATAAATATACATCGGGAGCCATCATACTTTCCATCTATCAAAATCAACCACGTTGTGAATTTCTTTCACACTCGAGTTCAAAACAACTCCATTAATACCAAAAGGTCAAATCATTTAAAATATCTCAAATATTCAACATCAACGTGCTTATAACACACACTTTCTCAAAAAAACACAATTTCCAATGGGGATTCACGACCCAAATATCAAAATCATGATAAATATCATTTGAGATTCATGATTCATATCTCCACACATGTAAATTCATCTTTCAAAATCATAAATATCAAGATTTCATAATAATCATCATAAGATATGGGTTCATGTTTTAAATTCGTAAAAAAATCAAATAAAAATCATGCCTTTGTATAAAAATTACTTTTAGGCACAAGAACAAAAGAGAGTTCTTGTTGAGAAACCCCACATACCTTGAATGATGAAATTTAGATCGATACTCATTTTTGAAATGTTAATCGTGCCTTTCAATGATGGTTCTTGAAGTTCTTGAACTAGGAACTTGGAATCTTTAATAAATTTGCAGAATTAATGGTGAACTTTGGAGGTTCTTGAAGTTGGATGCAGGAGCTTAGGGTATTCTTTTTGAGGGAATTTGATGAAATATAATATATAATGATTCTAATAGGCTTTAATATAGGGTTTGGATGGATTTTGGGTGAGGGGGAATGACCAAAACGTCCCTAAAAATCAAATAATTCTCAAATCTGTACTTTGGTAGATTGTTTTGATAGTCTGAAGTAGATCAACCATAATGTTTTACTCCGATATCCAAATTGGATGAAACTAACTTCATTAGAAAGAGAACTCTCATATCTTTCCGTTTATATATAGTATCTCACCCATATTATTGTGTACGAGGAGTTATGATCATTTGAAGTTGACTCAAAAATTCGTTTTTGATAGGCTGAAGTAGATCGACCATAACTTTTGCTCTGATAGACAAATTGGATGAAACCAATTTCATTGGAAAGAGGACTCACAGATATTTCCATTGATTTATAGTATATCACCCAGATCATTACGCACAAGGAGTTATGATCGTTTAAAGTTGGAGAAAAAATATGCCAGGCCTCGGTACTTTTTCCTGCACGTTTTACTGTTTACTACTATTCACAGTTCGATGGGAATGTTCATAACTCGTCGTTCGGGTGTCTGTTTTGATGATCCAAATATCGTTCAAAAGATTATTCGATACTCTACGCAATGGTGGGTCTTAATCTAAGACATTCCGCACAGAAAATTTATAATTCATTATAGAAGATAGAACCCAACACATTTTTGCACAAAATTTTCACAAAAAATTTCCTGAGGTATTACACTGCCCTGATTGGAAGGGTGTCAATACCGCACCACTGGTAAGGAGAAGCTATGAGTGACCCTCATCTGGTAGGTACTCAAATGAGAACGGTGAGAACCTTCATCTGACAGGTTAAGCCACCTCATCTACCCTCAACTGACAGGTATTGATGTCTCAACCTATGCTGGCTACATAGTTTTGGAACGCTAGGACTGCTTCTAAGAATCACACCCTCTATTTGCAGGTGAGTTCCCATCCTTGGGTTCGTTCAGTGTTGAATCCTGTTTTGCGAAGAAATTTTGACTTTTTGAGAGTCGCCACTTAATTTTGAAAAGGAATTAAGAAACCTTAGAGAGTTACTTAAAACGATTCAAAATAGAAAAATTGTTTTGAGTTAGAAATCCCGGGTATGTGGTTCCTATTAACATTTTAGGAAGGTGTTAGACACCTAAAACATCCGCTAATTTGCGGTTATCCGGACTATTTGAAAATTGTCTTTTGATTAACTTCGAAATGATTTATTTTGAAAAGTGTTTGCTTTTTTGGAAAGAAAGCAATTTTAGAAATATTTTGATGTTTATGCAAAACTAGTTTTTTAGCGACTTAACTAGGAATTTGGCTAGGTTCGCAAAGCACATAAGGAAAACAAACATAAAGAACAGGGAAAGGGGAGAAATTAAGGGATTTAGGCCATTAGGCCCAAATCGATAAGAGCTGTCCTAATCTACTTGGGCTTTCGACCCTTAACCTGTCCTAATCTAGTTTTCAAACCTTTAGCTCGAGTCTCGCTTCACCTGTATTAAATACAACTTTGGCTTCGAGGCCCGAATGAATGGATAAAGAAATAATTACATAAATAAA
The DNA here is from genome assembly GCF_002878395.1 of Capsicum annuum. Classification (NCBI taxonomy): domain Eukaryota; kingdom Viridiplantae; phylum Streptophyta; class Magnoliopsida; order Solanales; family Solanaceae; genus Capsicum; species Capsicum annuum. Next base: position 2,256,227 of record NC_061114.1, read on the forward strand.
TAATTAAAGGAAACAATGAAAAATAACAGGACTTTAAAGCCCCCTTTGCCGCTTAGAAGATGAGACTTTAACCCGCTTCTTCTTATTCCGACTCCATCCATGTTTATACTATATAATGGACATTCAATGCTTTCTAAAGAGGTGGGCCTCAATGGCCCCATTTCCTAATGCGAGAGTAAAGAGCCCAATTGGCCTCCCGAGTAAATTCATACAAAGAAAAGATGAGTGAATTAATGCCTATTCTGAATTTTCAACTGATATGCAAAATATTAAATGATTTAAAGAAACATCTACCAACCAGAGGATTTAAAATTGATGGGAAATAAATTAGCATCAATCCATGATTGGTGACCCTAACTAACCACTAAAGCACTTGAGCAATCAACAAAATAATGTGCCATTGGATATTAACAAGTATATTCCTGATATAATCATACATTATGACAAGAGTCCTTCATTTTAACAAGTTGTCAATGGCATCCGCCCAGGAAAACTCATACATACACTTAGGACAATAAGACATATTCGAAAGAAACATGCAAAGATTTGACGCTTAGTTTAACACTAGGAGAAAGGAATCTCGGGACTTGATTTTTAGAGCATTTTAACCATCCGGGAAGATATCATCAGTAGGTGTCAAATTCATAAATAAATTGAAGGGATAAAGATCATTCCTAATTCAAAAAGTTTAACATGGAGCAGGCATGACTCATTTTTAGGCGTGACTTATGAAATTCATCCAAATAATGCACAACTTAAATTATCGTAGATAAAATATTGTTGCAAGCTCATAGATTAGCCTCATAGATTAGCCACGTGAATGGATGAGTAATACTCTATATTTGTCATTCGAATTAATGGACTAAAAAAAAGAAATCTGAACTACATGCTTTAATAACGTCTTTTATTATCAAATGCTCAAGTATCAGTGATTTGATTTTCTTAACATCATGCATGTTGTTGAAGGAAAAAAGAAACATTTGAACTACGATTTTCCAGAGAAGACTTCATAAATTAGTCTATTTCCATAACCCAAAACATCAGAAATTACATTGATTCTAGTAAAGTTACAAGAGAGCAGTCCTTAAACTGGTTCAAACTATTCAATTAGCTCGCAATTTTGAACAAGTAGTTCCTCATTTTTGTCAAATAAAGTAAAAGAACAAAATATAGGACCGAAGATCCTTGGGAATGGTATTGTGCGGACTGACAGGCCCCTTTAGATTTCTTGAATCTAAAGGACCACTCAAGTTGCGGATAAATCATACAAACAAACAGTAAGCATAAAAACTCAAAGATAACACAAATTCTCAGAATCCCCCCATCTTAATCCCCAACTAAAAAATTGAATTACACGGCCATGATGCCAACTTTGGTAGTGTGTATTCTTTTCTTCCCTCCTTCCCTTTCGACAAACTCAGAAATGAGTACTTAATAGTCAAATGGTCATCGAAGAATCAAAGGATTTTTACTAACTTTTGTTTAGACGCATGCTTGTTATCCTTTGTCACTTGAGAAGCCACAGAATTCAAGAGAAAATCCCAACAAACAAACAATGTCAAATACTAACAACACAGTGAAGACACCCTCATTCGAAACTATCGGATGAGATTAGAGTAAAGAACTTTAACAGTGAGACCAGCTATAACCAAATACCACCAAGCCAAAATGATTAAAGCATGAAATTTCAATGCGAAGTCAACTATAACGAACTACCATCAATCCAAAAATGAAATAAAGCATGAAGATTTTCTCCATCAAATAAGCCACGACAGACCACCATCAAATCAAAATTAGCTAAACATGAGACTTTAACAAAGTCGGCCGCGTAGATCAGCGGTATAGACCGTAAACAGTATACCAAAAATGAGAGTATTTAAATTGAAAACTCCATCAACAATGTCTTTTGGACTACATAACATACCATGAATGAAACCTATGGCTACCACAGCCATCTACAAGCAAACAATCCAGCATACAATCACACGAAAAATTTAGTCACGACTATAGAAGATATAGATGAAGCAGAAGCACTCGAGAGCTTAGAGGAAGGATGTTACCTTTTGGGGAGCAGCAAAACAGGACATACGAGCTATCAGCATGGCTATCACCATTGTGAGCTTGATGTTCTCAACTCGGGCACTCCCAATTGGTCGACTAGCTTACCAGAAGTAATGGATGAGAAAGTTTTAGCACGATGAACTCTTTGCTTTCAGAGTTTCCAACCCAAAATTCGAACCAACCATTTGAACCAGCCTAAAAAAAAATTTCCTTCTTTCGTTTCTCTCAAAAAGACCTTAGAAAGAAAGAAAAAATTCTACAAAATTTCTCAGAAAGAAACCCTAACTTCCCCCTTTTGAAAAATCCCCCCCAAACAGAGATCCCAAATCCTCTTATATAGAAGAAGGAAAAATAATGGGGGGAATATCTTTTTGGCTTCAACTTTTTAAATTTCCAAATCCCCCTTTCGTTTTTGAAATCATCAATAAATGCACCCCTTTTTGGAATATCCCTTGGATGATTCCCAAATAGGTGGACCAATCACCATTGGAAAAAATGAATCCCCCCTTCCAACCACTAAAAAATGCCCAAATATGTACCAGATTCGTACTCCTATCCTAAAAATTCACGGAATTGAATGTTGGAGGACACCTCGACACTGTTCTAGAAGGTTCGAATTTCCTCGACGTACGCATTCACATGGGGGTAATGCAATCCATATGAACTGATGGTGAAAGGATGTATTTGGGTTTTTTTGGGTTGAAAACAGGTCGATGGGTTTGGGTTTTACGGAATATGGGTTTTTGGGGCTATATGGTTGTTGGCTCAGGTTGTGGATGGGTTATCATCACCGTAACTGGGTGAAAACGTTAATACTAAAGGCCATCGATGTTGAAATTGTTGGTGTTATCGAGGTTTCAAGTTGTTGAATTGTTGATGAGGTTGTGCGCATGGGTGGTCTATGTTCTTTCCCTTGGTTTGAAGAGAAGAAGATAAGGGTTAAAGGAATTGGGCCGTACCGGGTCATAGGGGATTGGTGTAGGCCAATTTGAGAATAAGGATAAAAAAAAATAGGCTGATGGGGATGCTGAGATTGGGCCTTAATTCATTGGGTTAGGAGAGATTTAGGCAGATTTTAATGGGTTGCTAAGTTGCTGATTTGGGCCTGGATTAAATAATAGAGGTGTTGGGCTGGTAGAAAAAGATAGGGATGGCTAGTTGCTTTTTAAATTGGGCCGTTTTTTTGGGGTAGACTTAGGATTTTAATGATGTGGAGATTTAGGCTATTTATTAAATAGCCGAAGGGTGAAAATTTAGACAACCAAATTAAAATTTTAGCCTAATTCAAATTAAATTGACCCATTACCTTGCCATTATGGTCAAATTAATTCCAATTAAGGTATAATTTAATAAATTGACTAAATTTAAACACCCTTTGAAATGACCCAACAACCAATTTGAATCCGAAGTTCCTTGATTCAATAAAATCAAACTCATATTTATCCAAATACATTATTTAAATTGAGATCTTAATCATTTTAAATTATTTTCCACACAAGCCTAGATTAAGACCCGATATTTCGTAACATAAATATTTAAGTATCAAAATTATATAATTCCGTATGATATCGCTACTCAAAATGCCAAAATTATTTACAGAAAATATTTTAAAAATCCTTATTCGAATGGGATAAATGTTGTAATTTTATTTGAAAAATGAAGAAACTCTGAATTAAACTTAGTTATGGAGGGCAAAAAATTAGGTGTCACAAATCCTACTCACAACTGAGTGACACTGAACTGATTATACTAAACTAATTTCCTAGTTCATACTAGAATTAACTGAACTGTTACTTATTGTTCTGTTTAAATAAACTGAACATGGACTGAGTTTATGGAGTTCCGATGACTAGCGAAACACTACTGAATTCTGTTAACTGACTAAATTTTACAGAGTTCTATTAACTGACTGAGTTTACTGATGTCTGAACTGAATACTGAATAAAATTGTACTTAAACTGAGATTTACTAAATTCCATAGACTGACGGAATATTACTGAGATTACCTAGATTACTGAGTAATGAGTAAAAATGAACTGATACTGCCTTTACATGAGTTTTCCTGAGTCATGAGACTGACTGAAGTCTACTGAACATGGCTTGATTGATAGTATTATGAAAACATGACATGGCTCTAGGCATCCAGCTATATTTTTTGGGTACAACTACCCCCAGGACTCGATGGAAGGAAACTGATACATCATGAAAATTCTTGATCATAGGACTAAAGTCCGCAATTCATAATACCATAAGTTGAGGATTTCCTGAAAGCACTTGTAATCATAATCTTGTACATGATAGGAATGTATCCTACCATATCATAATTTCACAATTTTAATTTCACTTGCATGACATGAACTTGTATACATGCTAACATAATGTAGTTTCATTACTTAACTTTCATGAACCATTTGTCAAACACTTGCAAGACATAGCATCAACATGGAAATCATTTAGATCATGTAGTATTAACATGAATTCATTACTTAGATCACCAATGGATCACAAGGCACAATTCATTCACTTGAATATTTTCACAAACACATGAAAGGCATGATTTTATACTTAGGCATATATAACATGCTCCCAATTCATGACCATAACCACCAATTCACATCTCAAGGTTTTCAACATATGATGGTTATGATTCAACACACATGGAAAACATGGATATTTCATTCATCAATTAACATATATCAATATTATGGGTATAACATCCAACTTCCAAATCCAAAGAACACAACATAAATCTCATATGAATAATACAACAAATAAATTAGTTTTCATGATTCTTGATATAACTCATGGAATTAAAACTCAATTTAACATCAACAACATGATTATAAACATACCACAACAAAATATTCATGATACATAACTTAAAACTTGATTCTTGAGCTCCATGGATGAAAAGAAAGAATCCATGAATTAACACTATGCATGACTTAGGTTGATTATCCGTGAAAGTTAACGGTGAAATTGGCTTGAATGTTGAAACCCCCAATTGAACCCTTACTTGTTCTTGAAATTTTTTTAGAGAATTTGAGAAAAAGTGAGTATATTCTGCTCTAAATTAGGCTTAATGCCGTGTTTGAGCAGATATATAGGATGGGATAAATACTAAAATACCCCTGGAGAAAGAGAGAAAGACACAGCTTTCCTATGTTGTTTTCAGGCTGATAGGGTGAAGTAAATTGATAATAACTCTTTGCTGCAATGTTTAAATTGGATAAAACCAGCTTTTTTAGAAAGAGGAGTCAAATATATTTTCATCAATATGTAGTAGCTCTCACAGTTCAAAATATTCAAGAAGTTATGATCTTTTGAAGTTGACCCTAAAATGCTAAAAATTTCTGAAGCATGCTATAGAGCATGCGACGCATGAAAATTGCTTGGTGCTTCTGTTTTGAAATCCAAACATGCCCTAAACGAACTCCAAAAATTTTGAAACTCACTCGAGATGTACTGTTGACTTCCCCGATCACAACACAACTTGAAAATCCAAAAACAGATGTATGTAAGTTCGTCAAATAAATCCCCGAAGTTCGGAGGTATAAGATGAAACTAAGTCTTTCTAACACATAGAAAAATTCTTCTAAGTGTTGGATTTCCTTATCAATCCTGGAGCTGAATTTGACTTAGAATTTTTATGGGATCTTACAATATCTCCCCCTTGGGAACATTTATCCTCAAATGAGACTTACTAAGATGTGATGAAGAGACCAACTGAGGCATATACTGAACATGAATGACTGAAATATGATTTCATGACTTACATGACTAATAAGCTGAATTTGTATCCAACTAAACATACATATCTGATGCATGTGTAACTGATTTATGAATGAAGGACTGAGTGTTCTGATGAACTAAGTTTCTAAAAATAAGAATACATATCTGGTGCATAAATGATAAGCTGAATCCATGCATATCTGATGCATGATTATATGACTGAACTGGCTCGTGAACATGCGACTGAATATGCAATAGTAAAAGATGCCATGTTTAACTAAAAACTAGGCATGAAACTAAATACCAAGTTTGGTACTGAAATCTGAATATGAAAATGAGTAATTTTAAGGAAGACTGTTACATTGAACTTAAAATACCGATAAGTCTGAGATTAATTACTCAATATGCATCAGCAGAAACATGAGGACATAACTGAGTCTAAAACGTGATACATGAACTGAATATCATGATATGAACTGAACATGATACATGAACTGAATATCATGATATGAACTGAACATGATACATGAACTGAATATCATGATATGAACTGAGTCTGTAATGCGTGACATAGATAGAGTATCATGAACTAGACTGAGCCATTGAGTACATGGCTTACGATTGAGATTTGGAGTTACAAGGCCATCTTATAAGTAACCCTTCTTCTAAGCTAGATTCATGATGTGAAGAGAGACCGGTATGTTCATGTCATAACAGTTTGAGGGATTAGAGTGTATCTCTCCCTCGGGACACTATCCCATGAAGAATGTTGGACTGCCTTTGCTGAAATATTGAGGAAAACTAAGGCGATGCACAAGGCATGTAGGAATTGAATAGTGACATAATTATCTGATATCTGGAACTAAGGCATGATGCGTGAACTGGGTTATACTCGCATCTACTAGGATACTCTATCTTGGAATAGTTACATTCAAGCGTATCATTAATACTACACCCTTGTATAAAATAAGCATACATCAATCTTCTCTTAACATAAAATATTTTCTCTCTTCTATTTAAGCAACCGTTCATCACTACACTGTTTTCATAAAGAGAGTTGACTGAAGGGTTAAATCAGGAGGACCTGAAGCATGAATCGATACAAACTGAACTTGACACATGACTGAAACCTGAGGAATAGAATGTCAACAACATGAATTTACCAAAGAGGTATGAACTGAGGATATACATGACGTAGTCTAAATTTATCTAATCTGTAGGGGCATAGCATGAGTCATGAAAGCTGAGTATACTGTAAAGCATGATACGTGTACATGAGTCATGAGCTGCATGACCTAAGATTTGAATTTTTGTATTCGTGAGACATGATTCAAGACACTGAGAGATTTAGATCTGACTGCCTATGCTGGGAACTGAAAGCGCACACGATTCTATGGAAAACATGTGAACATAAGCCGTGTTCATAGAGTTGATTCATACTGTTGGGTAAACTAAGATCTTTTATATTGGGAACTAAAATCATACATGATTTATGAAAAAGTGAATGATTGTGGTTCATGACATTAAAGTTGATATGTAAGACCTTAGTGGATTTCGTGATAGCTGAAGTACAAATCTTTGTACTGAGAAGAGGATGGGTTGGGAATCGTCTTCCCTTACTGCTTTTCTATACATACTGGCACTATTACTGGAATCTGAGAATCTTACTTGGTCACTTAATCTATCATCACATACTTATACTCTGTTCGACACCTGCCCATCCTACTAAACACATCACCTGCTTCTGTTTCCTCATATACTACTAATATCTCATCTACAGCTTCATTCTTAATTTCAAGTAAATAAACTTAAATTTTAGCTTACACTGTTCAAGCCTCCTAGTTTACCTTGGTACAACTATCCCCATGAATAAATAATCTAATCAAACTATATAATACTATCCCAACTCTTCTACTACTAAACTCTTGGGTCCATGCTTAAAATTCTAGGTATATACTATCATAGGATTCTGAGAAGGGATCTAATGGCATATCAAAAATTGGATTTGAGTTACAAAGGAGTTCTCATGATCATAAATGAAATCTGTACAACTTTGGAACATGACTGAACTGAGGGGATATTGTCTGAGTATGTGGCAAATCACAGAACTATCTCCAGGGACTGCATAGGAAAGCCCTATCTTTAGGATTTAAGCTTCACTGTTTTTGTTACCTTGAAAGTAAGGTAAGGTTGACATGAGGGGAGCCTAATGTGAATCTACATGGGTTCCTTATAGAACCTTGCTATAGCACGATCTTGAGACATGAAAAAAGGGAAACTATTCCTAAAACATCTCATAGCCTCCTGCACATAAGTGTGATGCACAACACGCCCATGTACAAGACTCTACTTGATGCAGCTTTCAAACTTCCTAGGACACTGCTGAACCTTAGGCTCTAATACCAAGTTTGTAATTCCCCAATTTTCTGAACTGAAACGTTACACGGTGCCCATGACTTTGAAGGACCACAAGCTAATACATGACTTATATCTGTACCTGAGCACTGAATAACCATACTGTAAAATATGCAAAAACATAATACTGTAAGGCCATAAGGTTTAAATCTGAATAAATATCTGATAAAATAATATCTAAAAATTGTATAATAATGCCAACATAAATTTGAAATAATTGTCTGATATACTGTAGTCTGAAAACCTCTAAACTGAACTGAATAAGGAGTTGAGGGGAAAAATTCCCAACAAACTTCATCTACTGAAATAAACTGATAACTGAAATAGTGATATGAATAATAACATAATTTTCCTCTAAGGATGAGGACACACTATTAATTACTGCTGCTGGCTGACTCTGAAATTGCTAAGGGAGCTCTGGATCTCGTGCATCCAAACCTATGGTATAACACACCATAGCGCGAGAAAAGTATGCGTCAGTACTTTGAATCTACTGGTATACAAGTGAGGTAGGTTGAATGCATGGGGTTCATATGTATGTACAATACTGACTAACATGAACATGAGAATACATGCATGAATACATAATAACTGTAACTGAAACTATACTAGTACTAGATACTGAATTGTGTGTACTGATTTACTAACATTTGAGTTTACTGAATAAAGAGGAATTGATGTTATATTACTGATAAAGAAAATGGTTGTTTCTGATAGTTCTGATTATGAAGATTTGATCTGATTGACCATATATAACGGTTTTGAAATTGAATTCGTGATAACATGACTACTGAGTATGAATACTGATGACATGTATTTACTGATAAGATATATCTAATAACAAGAGTTCTGATAACTGATAGCATGAATGACTGTATCTGACAGTCCTAAATCTAATGGAACTAGCTAATTTTCATACTATATCTGAGTTGACTGTATCTGTTAGTCCTGATATCCTGAAGAACTATCTGAGTTCTTTTACTGCGACTGATATTGAAACTGTTGGAAGTAGTTATCTAACCGATATGCCCCAAATACGGTATAATAGCTAAGCTGGGGTCTAATCTCTGCCCTGATTGGAAGGGTGTCAATACCGCGCCACTGGTAAGGATAAATTATGAGTGACCCTCATCTGGAAGGTACTCTAATGAGAACGGTGGGAACCCTAATCTAACAGGTTAAGCCACCTCATTTACCGTCAACTAACAGGTATTGATGTCTCAACGTATGCTGGCTACATAGTTCTAGAACACAAGGACTGCTTCTAAGAATCACACCCTCTACTAGCAAGTGATTTCCCATCCTTGGGTATGCTCGGTGCTGAATCCTACTCCCAACTGAATGACACTGAACTAATTATACTTAACTGATTTCCTAGTTCATACTAGTATTAACTAAACTATTACTAATTGTTCTGTTAAACTTAACTGAACATGGACTGAGTTTATTGAGATCCGATGACTAGTGGAACACTACTGAATTCTGTTAACTGATTAAATGGTACTGAGTTCTATTAGCTAACTGAGTTTACTGATGTCTGAACTGAATACTAAATTAAACTGTACTGATATTGAGATTTATTAAATTCCATAGACTAATGAAATATTATTGACATTATGTAGATTACTACGTACTGAGTAAAACTTAACTGATATTGCCTTTACATGAGTTTTCCTGAGTCATGAGACTGACTGAATTCTACTGAACATGTCTTAACTGAGAGTATCATGAAAACATGACATGGCTCTAGGCACCCAGCTATATTTTTCGGGTACAAGTACCCCAGGACTCGATGGAAGGAAACTAACGCATCATGAAAATTCTTGATCATAGAACTAAAGTCCACAATTCATAATACCATAAGTTAGGGATTTCATGAAAGCACTCGATAATCATAATCTTGTACATGAATATGAATGTATCCTAACATATCATAAGTTCACAATTTTAATTTCACTTGCATGACATAAACTTGTATACATGCTAACATAATGTAGTTTCATTACTTATCTTTCATGAACTATTTGTCAAACACTTGCAAGACATAGCATCAACATGGAAATCAGTTAGATCATGTAGTATTAACATGAATTCATTACTTTGATCACCAATGGATCACAAGGCACAATTCATTCACTTGAACATTTTCATAAACACATGAAAGGCATGATTTTATACTTAGGCATATATAACATGCTCCCAATTCATGACCATAACCACCAATTCACGTACTAAGGTTTTCAACATATGATGGTCATGATTCAACACACATGGGGAACATGGATATTTCATTCATCAATTAACATATATCAATATTATGGGTATAACATCCAACTTTCAAATCCAAAGAACTCAACATAAATCTCATATGAATAATACCACAAATAAATTAGTTTTCATGATTCTTGAAATAACTCATGGAATTGAAACTCAATTTAACATCAACAACATGATTATAAACATCCCACAACAAAATATTCATGATACATAACTTAAAACTTGATTCTTGAGCTTCATGGATGGAAAGAATCCATGAATTAACACTATGCATACCTTAGATTGATTATCCGTGAAAGTTAACGATGAAATTGGCTTTAATCTTGAAACCCCCAATTGAACCCTTACTTGTTCTTGATAATTTTTGAGAGAATTTGAGTAGAAGGGAGTATATTCTGCTCTAAATAAGGCTTAATGTTGTGTTTGAGCAGATATATATGATGAGCGAAACACTAAAATACCCCTGGAGAAAGAGAGAAAGACTTAGCTATCCTATGTTGTTTTCAGGCTGATAGGCTGAAGTAAATGGATCATAACTCTTTGGTCCAATGGTTTAATTGGATGAAACTAATTGCATGGAAAGATGACTCAAAGATCTTTTCATCAATATACAGCAGTTCTCACAGTTCAAAATATTCAAGAAGTTATGATCATTTGAAGTGGACCCTGAAATGCTGAAAATTCTTGGAGCATGCTATAGAGCGTGCGACGCAGGCAAATCGCATGGTGCTTCTATTTTGAAATCCAAACACACCCTAAACGGATTCCAAAAATTTCAAAACTCACTCGATATGTACTCTTGACTTTCCCGATCACAACGTAACTTGAAAATCCAAAAATGGAGGTCGGGAAGGTCGTCAAATAAATCCCCAAAGTTCGGAGGTATAAGATGAAACTAAGTGTTTCTAACACTTAGAAAAATTCTTCTAAGTGTTGGATATCCTTATCAAGCCTTAAGGAGCTGAATTTGACGTAGGATTTTTACGGGGTCTTACAATATCTCCCCCTTAGGAACATTCGTCCTCGAATGAGACTTACTAAGAAGGGGAGAAGAGACCAACTGAGGCATATACTGAACATGAATGACTGAAACATGATTTCATGACTTACATGACTGATAAGCTGAATTTGTATCAAACTAAACATACATATCTGATGCATGTGTAACTGATTTATGAATGAAGGATTGAGTGTTCTGATGATCTGAGTTTCTCAAAATGAGAATACATATCTGGTGCATAACTGATAAGCTGAATCCATGCATATCTGATGCATGATTATATGACTGAATTGGCTCGTGAACATGCGACTGAATATGCAATAATAAAAGATGCCAAGTTTAACTAAAAACTGGGAATGAAACTAAATACCAAGTTTGGTACTGAAATCTCAACATAAGAACGAGTAAGTTTAAGGAAGACTATTACATTGAACTTAAAATATCGATGAGTCCAAGATTAATTACTCAATATGCATGAGCAGAAACATGAGGACATAACTGAGTCTGAAACGTGATACATTAACTGAATATCATGATATGTACTAAGTCTGTAATGTGAGACATGGATAGAGTATCGTGAACTAGACTGAGCCATTGATTACATGGCTTATGACTGAGATTAGGAGTTAGAAAGCCATCTTATAAGTAACCCTTCCTCTAAGCTTGATTCATGACGTGAAGAGAGACCGGTATGTTTATGTCATAACAGTTTGAGGGATTAGAGTGTATCTCCCCCTTGGGACACTATGTCCCTTGAAGAATGTTGGACTGCCTTTGCTGAATTATTGAGGAAAACTAAGGCGATGCACAAGGCATGTAGGAACTGAATCGTGACATAATTATCTGATATCTGGAACTGAGGCATGATACATGAACTGGGTTATATTTGCAACTACTAGGATACTCTATCATGGAATATTTACATTCAATCCTATCATTAATACAACACCCTTGTATAAAATAAGCATACAACAATCTTATCTTAACATGCAATATTTTCTCTCTCCTATCTAAGAAACCGCTCATCACTACATTGTTTTCATAAAGAGTGCTGAATAAAGGGTTAAATCAGGACGACCTGAAGCATGAATCGATACAAACTAAACCTTACACATGACTGAAACCTAAGGAATAGAATATGAACAACATGAATTTAACGAAAAGGTATGAACTGAGGATATACATAACGTAGTCTAAATTTATCTGATCTGTAGGGGCATAACATGAGTCATGAAAGCTGAGTATACTGTAAAGCATGATACATGTACATGAGTCATGGGCTGCATGACCTAAGTTTTGAATTTTTGTATTCGTGAGACATGATTCGTGACACTGAGTGATTTAGATCTGATTCCCTATGCTGGGTACTAAAAGCGCACACGATTCTATGGAAAACGTGTGAACATAATCCATGTTCATGGAATTTATTTATACTGTGGGGTAAACTGAGATCTTTTATACTGGGAATTGAAACCGTACATGATTTATGGAAAAGTTCATGATCGTGGTTCATGACCTTAGAGTTGATATGTAAGACCTGAGTGGATTTCATGATTGCTGAAGTACAAATCTTTGTACTGAGAAGAGGATGGGTTGGGAATCGTCTTCCCTTACTGCTTTTCTATACATACTGGAACTACTACTGGAATTTGAGAGTCTGACTTGGTCACTTGATCTATCATCACATACTTATACTCTGTTGGACACCTGCCCATCCTACTAAACACATCAGCTGCTTCTATTTCCTCATATACTACTAATATCACTTCCACACCTTCATTCTTAATTTCAAGTAAATAAACTTAAATTCTAGCTTACACTGTTCAAGCCTCCTAGTTTACCTTGGTACAACTATCCCCATGAATAAATAATCTAACCAAACTGTATAATACTATCCCAACTCTTCTACTGCTAAACTCTTGGGTCCATGCTTAAAATTCTAGGTCTATACTATCATAGGATTCTGAGAAGGGATCTAATGGCATATCAAAAATTGGATTTGAGTTTACAAAGGAGTTCTCATGATCATAAATGAAATCTGTACAACTTTGGAACATGATTGAACTGAGGGGATATTGTCTGAGTATGTGGAGAATGACAGAACTATCTCCAGGGACTGCATAGGAAAGCCATATCTTTAGGATTTAAGCTTCACTATTTTTGTTACCTTGAAAGTAAGGTAAGGTTGACATGAGGGGAGCCTAATGTGAATCTACATGGGTTCCTTAGAGAACCTTGCTATAGCACGATCTTGAGACATGTCATAGCCTCCTGCACATAAGTGTGGTGCACAACACGCCCATGTACAAGACTCTACTTGATGCAGCTTTCAGACTTCCTAGGACACTGTCGAACCTTAGGCTCTGATACCAAGTTTGCAATGCCCCAATTTTTTGAACCGAAATGCTACACGGTGCCCATGACCTCGAAGGACCACAAGCTAACCCATGACTTATATCTGTACCTGAGCACTGAATAACCATACTGTAAAATATTCAAAAAACATAGTACTGTAAGGCCATAAGGTTCAAATATGAATAAACATCTGATAACATAATATCTAAAAATGGTATAACAATACCAAAATAAATTTGAAATAATTGTCTGACATGCTGTAGTCTGAAAACCTCTAAACTGAACTGAATAAGAAGTTGAGGGGACATGTTCCCAACTAACTCCGTCTACTGAAATAAACTGAAAACTGAAATAGTGATATGAATAATATCATAATTGTCCTTGAAGGATAAGGACTCACTGTTAATTACTACTGCAGGTTGACTCTAAAATTGCTAAGGGAGCTCTGGATCCCATGCATCCAAACCTATGGTATAAGATACGATAGTACTTTGAATGTACTGGTATGCAAGTGAGGTAGGCTGAATGCATGGTATTCATATGTATGAACAATACTGACTAACATGAATGTGAGAATACATGCATGAATACATAATAACTGTAAATAAAACTGTACTAGTACTGGATACTGAATTCTATATATTGATTTACTGACATCTGAGTTTACAGAATAAAGAAGAACTGATGTTATATTACTGATAAAGAAAATTACTATTTCTGATAGTTCTGATTATGAAGAACTAAGTCGATTGACCGTATATAACAGTCCTGAAATTGAGTTCGTGATAACATAACTACTGAGTATGAATACTGATGACACATATTTACTGATAACATATCATGACTAATAACTGAATTCGGATAACTAATATATCTGATAACATGAGTTTTGATAACTGATAGCATGAATGATTGTAATTGATAGTCCTAAATCTGATGGAACTAGCTGAGTTCTGTACTGTATCTTAGTTGACTGTATCTGTCAGTCCCGATATCCTGAAGAACTATCTGAGTTATTTTACTGACAGGTATTGATGTCTCAACCTATGTTGGCTACATAGTTCTAGAATGCAAGGACTGGTTCTAAGAACCACACCCTCTACTGACAGGTGAGTTCCCATCCTTGGGTTTACTCGGTGCTGAATCCTACTCCCAACTGAATGACACTGAATTAATTATATACTGAACTGATTTCCTAGTTCATACTAGAATTAACTAAACTGTTACTGATTGTTCTATTAAACTGAACTGAACATAGACTGAGTTTATTGAGTTCCGATGACTAGTGGAACACTACTGATCCTGTTAACTGACTAAATACTACTGAGTTCTGTTAGCTGACTGAGTTTACTGATGTCTGAACTAAATACTGAACTAAACTATACTGATACTGAGATTTACTAAATTCCATAGACTGAAAAAATATTACTGAGATTACATAGATTACTGAGTACTGAGTAAAACTGAACAGTTACTACCTTTACATGAGTTTTCCTAATTTATGTGACTTACTGAAGTCTACTGAACATGGCTTGACTGAGAGTATCGTGAAAACATGACATGGCTCTAGGCCCCCAGCTATATTTTTCGAGTACAAGTACCCCGGGACTCGATGGAAGGAAACTGACACATCATGAAAATTCTTGATCATAGGACTAAAGTCCGCAATTCATAATACCATAATTTGGGATTTCATGAAAGCACTTGATAATCATAATCTTGTACATGAATAGGAATGTATCCTAACATATCATAATTTCACAATTTTAATTTCACTTGAATGACATAAACTTGTATACATGCTAACATAATGTAGTTTCATTACTTAACTTTCATGAACCATTTGTCAAACACTTGTAAGACATAGCATCAACATGGAAATCATTTACATCATGTAGTATTAACAGGAATTCATTACTTAGATCACCAATGGATCACAAGGCACAATTCATTCACTTGAACATTTTCACATACACATGAAAGGCACAATTTTATACTTAGGCATATATAATATGCTCCCAATTCATGACCATAACCACCAATTCACATCTTAAGGTTTTCAACATATGATGGTCATGATTCAACACACATGGAAAACATGGATATTTCATTCATCAATTAACATATATCAATATTATGGGTATAACATCCAACTTGCAAATCCAAAGAACTCAAGATAAATCTCATATTAATAATACCACAAATAAACTAGTTTTCATGATTCTTAAAATAACTCATGTAATTAAAACTCAATTTAACATCAACAACATGATTATAAACATCCCACAACAAAATATTCATGATACATAACTTAAAACTTGATTCTTGAGCTCCATGGATGAAAAGAATCCATGAATGAACACTATGCATACGTTATATTAATTATCCGTGAAAGTTAACGACGAAATTGGCTTGAATCTTGAAACCCCCAATTGAACCCTTACTTGTTATTGAGAATTTTTGAGGGAATTTGAGAAAAAAGGAGTATATTCTGCTCTAAATTAGGCTTAATGCCGTGTTTGAGCAGATATATAGGATGGTCCAAAGATGAAAATACCCTGGAGAAAGAGAGAAAGACACAGCTGTCCTATGTTGTTTACAGGATGATAGGCTGAAGTAAATTGATCGTAACTCTTTTCTATGATGTTTAAATTGGATGAAACTAATTTCATTGGAAAGTGAACTCAAAGATATTTTCATCGATATATAGTGTCTCTAACAATTCAAAATATTCAAGAAGTTATGATCGTTTGAAGTTGACCCTGAAATGCTGAAAATTTTTGGAGCATGCTATAGAGCATGAGCAGTAACGCCCCGGAAAATGGGTCTCGAACAGTTACACGGTGCTTGAGGCTACGAGTAGCCCCAAGCTAACCATTTGAGCCATTTTCATTCAGTTGAACACAAATCAACCGGGTTTCCATAAATAACCCTCAAATATCAACAGAATAATCATCATCCAAGAATAAAAGAATTTCAGAAAGATAACAAAATATGACTTACTAGTCAACTCCTAACATCTATACTAGTCTGACAAGCCTCTAAGAAAATCAATAAAACCAGCGAGCCATTGAGACATGCCCCAACTGACTCATACTTAGTTATAAAATGTAAACAGTTCTGTGAAACCAACATCAGACATCACGTCCTCGGAATATGAGGACTCACCACGACAGAGAATGTAGAACAGCGTGCCCAAAGAATCATTGTCGAACCTGGAACTGAGCACTTAAACCTACATTCTGAGAAAATGCAGCTCACATCCGAAGATGTGGGTCAGTACCATGGAAAGAAACCGAGTATATAGGGGTGTATGCAGTTTTATAAAGATCATCATCATAAATATTTATAAGAAATATGCAGGATGTATGAAAAACTCACATAGCCCGAAGAAAATCATCATAATCATGAGAGGATGAAATAAGTACAATAACACATGTAAGTCATCATGTAATTTGTCAATCACTTTCTGTTCATCAAGAATATCAATTCTTATAATGTAAATATCATTTAAATCTTTCGTTCTCAATTCCACTTTCAAATCACTTCACCATTCACCATAGACACAAGGAAACACACACACACTGGGAGATTCAAAAACCGACATAAACCATGTGAGCTACATGGATCCAACGTACAACCCACGTTGGGGAGAGCTGTTCTATCCTTGCCATCGGAGTAGGACTATCGATATCAAATCCACACAAAATAGTGATCACTATATAAATCAGCCTCAGGCTCACACCTACGGGGGAACGTAGTTCTAGGAAATTAAGGTCGCTTTATACCTCTCACTCGGTGCTAAATATTTCTCTCGAACTTAGCTCAGATCATTTCAAAGACAATCCATAACAAAACTATTTCAGTAATATATAAAAATACATCGGGAGCCATCATGCTTCCCATCTATCAAAATCAACCACGTTGTGAATTTCTTTCACACTCGAGTTCAAAACAACTCCATTAAGACCAAAAGGTCAAATCATTCCAAATATCTCAAATATTCCACATCAACGTGCTAATAACACACACTTTCTAAAAAAAACACAATTTTCAATGTGGATTCACGACCCAAATATCAAAATTATGATAAATATCATTCAAGATTCATTCTTTATATCTCCACTCATGAAAATTCATCTTTAAAATCATAAACATCAAGATTTCATAATAATCATCATAAGATATGGGTTCATGCATCAAATTCGTAAAAATAAAATAAAAATTATGCCTTTGTAAAGAAAATTACTTTTGGGCACAAGAACGAAAGAGAGTCCTTGTTGAAAACCCCCACATACCTTGAATGATGAACTTTAGATCGATACTCATTTTTGAGATATTAATCGTGCCTTTGAATGATGGTTCTTGGAGTTCTTGAACTAGAAACTTGGAATCTTGAATAAATTTGCAGAATTAATAGTGACCTTTGGAGGTTCTTGAAGTTCTTGAACTAGAAACTTGGAATCTTGAATAAATTTGCAGAATTAATGGTTTACTTTGGAGGTTCTTGAAGTTGGATGTAGGAGCTGAGGATTTTATTTTTGATGGAATTTGATGAAATATAACATATAATGCTTCTAATAGGGTTTAATATAGGGTTTGGACGGATTTTGGATGAGGAGGAATGACCAAAACACCCCTAAAAATCAAATAATTCTCGAATCTGTCCTTTGGTGGACTGTTTTGATAGTCTGAAGTAGATCAACCATAACGTTTTACTCCGATATCCAATTTGGATGAAACCAATTTCATTAGAAAGAGGACTCTCATATATTTCCATTGACATATAGTATCTCACCCAGATGATTGTGTACAAGGAGTTATGATTTGAAGTTGAGCCAAAAATTCACTTTTGATAGGCTGAAGTAGATCGACTATAACTTTTTACTCCGATAGAAAAATTGGATGAAACCAATTTCATTGGAAAGAGGACTCGCAGATCTTTCCGTTGATATATAGTAGATCACCTAGATCAATATATACAAGGATTTATGATCGTTTAAAGTTGGAGAAAAAATACGCCAGGCCTCAGTACTTTTTCCTGCATGTTTTACTGTTCACGACTATTCACGGTTCGATCGGAATGTTCATAACTCGTCGCTCGGGTGTCCGTTTTGGATGATCCATATATCGTTGGAAATATTATTCAATACTATACGCAATGGTGGGTCATAATCTAAGAGATTCCATACGAAAAAATTTATAATTCATTCTAGAAGATAGAACCCAACATGTTTACGCACAAAATTTCAACAAAAAATTTCTCAGGGTATTATATCATCCCCCCTTGGAAAAAGTCGTCCTCGAATGATGATAGACATGCCAAGATTAGATAGGGAATAGGGCATACAGCTGAAACCATTCGTTAGACTCATCACCACATCGTTTCTCACTCCAAATGCAAAATAGAATGCATAAATTCAAGAAACTATAGTTGAACACATAATGAATGACAGCTGAACTGCTGCAACTTTTATCAAAAGTGCATGGTTTAGGAAAGAACGGTACGTTTGGCTTGATCAGAGCTCGTGGAAAATAGGTGCGGGTACTTGGTTTGCATATCCGCCTCAGCTTCCCAAGTTGCACCCTCAATAGATTGGTTTCGCCACAACACCTTGACTAAGGGAACTTCTTTGTTCCTTAGTCTTCGAACACTGAAATCAAGAATCTCAACAGGAATCTCATCAAAAGAAAGATTTTCTTAAATGTCAGCACTCACAGAGGAATCCACTACCACAGCATTGCTAATATGCTTTCTAAGCATGGAGACATGGAATATTGGATGAACAGAGGACAATTCGGAAGGTAACTCGACCTCATAAGCTACCTTACCAACACGGCTAAGAATTTTGTAAGGATCAACATAACGGGGACTAAGCTTCCCCTTCTTTCCGAATATCTTCACCCCCCTCATGGGTGAAATTTTCAGATACATTAAGTCACCAACTTCAAACTCAAGGTCTCTCCTTTTAACATCCGCATTTGACTTCTGATGACTCTGCGCAATTTTCAACCTTTCCCTAATCAACTTAACTTTTTCCATAGCCTCAAATATCGAATCAGGACCACTCACAGCCGCTTCACCCACCTCGAACCAACCTATGGGTGATCTACACTTCCTCCCATATAAGGCTTCAAACAGAGCCATGCCAATACTAGAGTGGAAACTGTTATTGTAAGCAAACTCTATCAACGGTAAGTGATCATCCCAACTTCCCTTAAAGTCAAATGTACAAGCTCTCAACATATCCTCTAAGGTTTGGATGGTTCGCTTGGACTGACCATCGGTCTACGGATGAAAAGAAGAACTCAAAAGCACTTGGGTACCAAGACCCTTCTGAAAAGCTTTCCAAAATTGTGAAGTGAACTGAGTACCCCTATCCGAAATGATAGACAAGGGAACTCCATGCAGTCTGACTAGCTCTCGGATATACAATCTAGCGTAATCCTCAGCAGTATATGAGTATGAACAGGTAAGAAATGAGAAGACTTATTCAACCTATCAACCACAACCCAAATGGAATCATGATGGCGTCGGGAAGGAGGTAAACCAATCACGAAGTCCATATTTATCTCTTCCCACTTCCAGATGGGAATACTAAACTCTTGCATCATACCACCAAGTCTTTGGTGTTCAAACTTAACCTGTTGGCATATTGCACACTTAGCTACAAACGCTGCTATATCTTTCTTCATGCCACTCTACCAATAGATTTCCCGCAAGTCTCGGTACATCTTGGTGGGACCAGGATGAATAGAATATCGCGCCCCGTGATTTTCAGCCATAATTCTCTGTCTCAGATCATCAACATTCGGGACACAAAATCTACCCTGCAATCTCAACACATCATCTCCCCCTTGGGAGAAAACCTCTACTTTTTGGTCCTTGACTGGCTCCTTCAGTCTGACCAAACTAGCATCTAAGTATTGCTTTTTCTTCACTTCCGAAACTAAGGAGGATTAAGAACTACTCTGAACCCCTATACTACCTTCAGCAGAGTCAAACACCCTAACCCCCAATCTATCCAAACGATATACATCACGAGCCAACTCTTTCTTACCTTCTACGACATGCGAAACACTACCCATGGACACTCTACTTAGGGCATCAGCCATAACACTGGCCTTGCCCAAATGGTACAACACACTCATATCATAGTCCTTTAACAATTTTAACCATCGTCTCTTCCTAAGATTTAATTCTCTCTGGGTAAAAACATACTGCAGACTCTTATGATCAGTGAAAACATCAATATGGACACCATACAAATAGTGTCTCCAGATTTTCAAAGCAAACACAATAGCAACCAACTCAAGGTCATGGGTGGGATAATTTTTCTCATGGGGTTTCAACTGTCTAGAAGCATAAGCTATCACCTTACCCTTCTACATCAATACGCAACCTAACCCAATTCATAAAGCATCACAGTACACCACAAAACCATCAACACTATCAGGCAAAGTCAAAACAAGGGCTGAAGTGAGTTGAGTCTTCAACTCCTGAAAACTCTTCTCACAAGATTTGAACCACAAGAACTTCACTTTCTTTTGGGTCAACCGAGTCATAGGAGACGCTATAGAGGAGAAACCCTCAACAAAACGACAGTAATAGCTAGCTAAACCCAAGAAACTTTGGATATCAGTCGAAGAAATAGGTCTAGGCTAATTTCTAATAGGTTCGGTCTTTTGGGGATCAACTCTAATACCCTCGAAAGAAATGATATGACCCAGAAAAGCAATTGACCTTATCCAAAACTCACACTTACTGAACTTGGCAACAACTTGTGATGTCTAAGGGTTTGCAAGACAGTTTGGAGATGATCAAAATGTTCATCCTCACTACGGGAGTACACCAGTATATCATCGATGAACACTATGACAAACATATCCAAATATGGTCTGAACACTCGATTCATAAGGTCCATGAAAGTTGCTAGGGCATTAGTTAATCTAAAAGACATAACAAGAAACTAAAAATGGCCATAACAAGTTTGGAAAGCAGTTTTTGGGATGTCACACTCCCTGAATTTGAGTTGATGATATCCGGAACGAAGGTCTATCTTTGATAAATAACTTGCACCTTGCAATTGGTCAAACAAATCATCTATTCTCGGAAGGAGGTACTTATTTTTTATGGTAACTTTATTCATTTGGCGGTAATCAATACACATACGCAAAGAGCCATCTTTCTTTCTCACAAACAACACAGGAGCACCCCAAGAAGAAATACTAGGCCTTATGAAACCCTTATCTAGTAGATCTTTGAGTTGTTCTTTCAACTCCTTAAGTTATGCAGGGGCCATACAGTATGGAGGAATATAAATAGGCTGAGTATTAGGAAGAAGATCAATCCCAAACTCTATCTCTCTATCAGGAGGTATCTCTGGGAGATCATCTGGAAAGACATCAGAAAACTCATTGACGACGTTAATAGACTGGAGAGTTGGAGTCTCAGACTTAGTGTCTTTGACTCTAACCAAATGGTAAATACACCCCTTGGAAATAAGCTTTCTAGCGGAGGCATATTTCTGAAAGAGGAGAGAATGAATCAATAGCAGAGAGAGACACTTTAAGCACGATAGACTTCTGAAAGAAAGAATCACACTTTTCCCTAAAACGTCTTGTAGCCTCTTGCTCATAGATGTGGTGCGCTACACACCGATGATCAAGACTCTACTTAATGTGGCTTGTCAGACTCCCTAGGACACCTTAAAACCTTAGGCTCTGATACTAAGTTTGTAATGCCCCAGAAAACAATTCCTGGAGAGTCACATGGGGCTTGAGGCTACGAGTAGCCCCAAGCTAACCCTTTGAGCAATTTTCATTCAGTTCAACACAAATCAATGGGGTTTCCATAAATAACCCTCAAATATCAACAGAGTAATCATCATCTAAGAATAAAAGAATTTTAGAAAGATAACAAAATATGACTTATCAGTCAACTCCCAACATCTATACTAGTCTGACAAGCCTCTAAGAAAATCAATAAAACCAGTGAGCCATTGAGACATGCCCAACTAACTCATACTCAGTTATCAAATGCAAACAATTCCGTGAAACTAACATTAGACATCACATCCTCGGAACGTGAGGACTCACCACGACAGAGTATGTAGAACAGCGTGCCCGAAAAATCACTATCGAACTTGGAACTGAGCACCTGAACCTACATTCTGAGAAAATGCAGCCCACATCCGAAGATGTGAGCCAGTACCATGGAAATGAACCAAGTACATGGGGGTGTATGCAGTTTTATAAACATCACCATCATAAATATTTATAAGAAATATGTAGGATGTATGAAAGACTCACATAGCCCAAAGAAAATCATCATAATCATAAGAGGATGATATAAGTTCAATAACACATGTGAGTCATCATATAATTTGTCAATCACTTTCAATTCATCAAGAATATCAATTCTCATAATGTAAATATCATTTTAATCTTTTGAAAGAATAACTTTCACAATTCCACTTTCAAATCACTTCACCGTTCACCATAGACACAAGGAAACATACACACACTGGGAGATCCTATAATTGACATAAACCATGTGAGCTACATGGAGTCCAATGTACAACCTATGTTGGAGAGAGCTGTCCTATTATTGCCATCGGAGTTGGACTATCGATATCAAATCCACACAAACTAGTGATCACTATATAAATTAGGGAAGTAAGGTCGCTTTATACCTCCTACTCGATGCTAAAGACTTCTCCCGGACTTACCTCAGATCATTTTAAAGACAATCCACAACAAAATAATTTTAGTAATATATAAATATACATCGGGAGCCATAATGCTTTTCATCTATCAAAATCAATCACGTTGTGTATTTCTTTCACACTCAAGTTCAAAACAACTCCATTAAGACCAAAAGGTCAAATCATTCAAAATATCTCAAATATTCAACATCAACGTGCTTATAACACACACTTTCTCAAAAAAAACACAATTTCCAATGGGGATTCACGACCCAAATATCAAAATAATGATAAATATCGTTTAAGATTCATGGTTTATATCTCCACACATGTAAATTCATCTTTCAAAATCATAAACATCAAGATTTCATAATAATCATCATAAGATATGGGTTCATGCTTCAAATTCATAAAAAGCAAATAAAAATCATGCCTTTGTAAAGAAAATTACTTTTGGGCACAAGAACGAAAGAGAGTTTTTGTTGAAACACCCCACATACCTTGAATGATGAACTTTAGATCGATACTTATTTTTGAGATGTTAATCGTGCCTTTGAATGATGGTTCTTGGAGTTCTTGAACTAGGAACTTGGAATCTTGAATAAATTTGCAGAATTAATGGTGAACTTTGGAGGTTCTTGAAGTTCTTGAACTAGAAACTTGGAATCTTGAATAAATTTGCAGAATTAATGGTTAACTTTGGAGGTTCTTGAAGTTGGATGTAGGAGCTTAGGGTTTTCTTTTTGAGGGAATTTTATGAAATATAACATATAATGCTTCTAATAGGATTTAATATAGGGTTTGGACGGATTTTGGGTGAGGAAAATGACCAAAATGCCCCTAAAAATCAAATAATTCTCGAATCTATCCTTTGGTGGACTGTTTTGATAGTCTGAAGTAGATCAACCATAAAGTTTTACTCCGATATCAAAATTGGATGAAACTAATTTCATTAGAAAGAGGACTCTCATATATTTCCGTTGATATATAGTATCTCACCCAGATCATTGTGTACGAGGAGTTATGGTTGTTTGAAGTTGACCCAAAAATTTTCTTTTGATAGGCTGAAGTAGATCGACCATAACTTTTTTCTCCGATAGAAAAATTGGATGAAAATAATTTCATTGGAAAGAGGACTCGTAGATCTTTCTGTTGATATATAGTAGATCACCCAGATTATTATGTACAAGGAGTTATGATCGTTTAAAGTTGGAGTAAAAATACTCCAGGCCTCAGTACTTTTTTCTGCACGTTTTACTGTTCATTACTATTCACGGTTCGATCGAAAAGTTCATAACTCGTCGCTCGAGTGTCTGTTTTGGATGATACACATATCATTCACTACTATTCACGGTTTGATCCGAATGTTCATAACTTGTCACTCGAGTGTCTATTTTAGATGATACACATTTCATTGGAATTCTTATTCGATACTCTATGCAACGGTGGGTCA
This sequence comes from Capsicum annuum, assembly GCF_002878395.1. Taxonomy (NCBI): domain Eukaryota; kingdom Viridiplantae; phylum Streptophyta; class Magnoliopsida; order Solanales; family Solanaceae; genus Capsicum; species Capsicum annuum. Next base: position 2,281,227 of record NC_061114.1, read on the forward strand.
TACTCTAAGACATTCCACACGAAAAAAAATTATAATTCATTCTAGAAGATAGAACCCAACACATTTTCGCACAAAATTTCAATGAAAAATTTCCTGAGGTATTACAACGACGCATGCAAATCGCATGGTGCTTCTGTTTTGAAATCCAAACATTCTCTAAACTATTTCCAAAATTTCTAAAACTCACTTGAGATGTACTCTTGACTTTCCCGATCACAACGCAACTTGAAAATGCATAAATGGAGTTTGGGAAGGTTGTCAAATAAATTCCCGAAGTTCGGAGGTATAAGATGAAACTAAGTGTTTGTCACGACCCAAACCAGGGCCTGGCCATGACAAGCATTTCAAACCATGGAGGCCCAAAATACCCCTATCTGTATGATAATCATGCACATAATTCATATGATCAAAAGTAATGCAGAAGAAACACAATATAACGGAAACATGGTCAAGAATCATATGAAAACGACAATGGGGAATAGTGTCCCATAATCTAAATCAAAATCTCTAAAACTCGTCTACGAAATCTCTACTACATGACTGAAACAATGTCTATTTGAAAACTGGGACAAGGCCCCAGTAGACCCAAAAACTGAACATAAGATAAAAGGACTGCAGGACATAAGACCTTTCGAAACATAGAAGGCTCACCACTTGTCTCTACAGCTCTGTCTGAAAGTTCTCCTGATTCTCTTGACCCCTAGACTGGGCCTCTGAACCTGAGAGGTTCGAGAGGAGAGGGGGTCAGCACAAAAGTACTGGCACGCAGAGATATCAAAGCAAAAACATAATATTTTTACAAAATATAATTGAGAGCCATTATAAAGCAATTTTCGTATCAAATCATTTGAAAACACATGGGTGTAATGCAATAGTTTTTCTCAACAATAATGAAATCCAACTGAGCTAGGTGGAATACCCTACATAATTTACACCAACTGTCAAACCTCGGTTGCCACCGAGATTAGAGTATAAGTGAGGGAAAGACACACAAGACCACAAAGCATGGTGTCTCGACCCAAATCAAATATGGTAGTGCACAAGACCACAAAGCATGCCTCCTAACAATAATTCCAATTTGGGATAGTATAATATTAGGTACGCAAGACCACAAAGCATGGTACCGATATTCCATGTCGGCAAACACGTTCTTCCAGCAATGAGCCATTTTTTTCTCAAACGCCTTCTTCGGGCATCCATCTTTCTCATGTAAAATCAATGCATTCAAATTTCACCTTATTCAATCGCATATCATATTTGGTAGGTTATCGTCACACCCGACTTGCAAGTCATCAGTATCACATCCACATATTCATAATCATGTAAAAACCAAGGTGCTTCATCATTTACAAGTGGTGAACAATATTTATTTCAAATTCATGCTCTCTTTTGTTGATAATAATATAATATAGAGTATCAAAACATTATCATGGAAATTTGAAAACAATTTATCATTCATATTTATCAACTTCCATGAAAAAATCTCAAATCACATATGCATGGTTTCAACCATTGAAGTATATAGGCAAACAATTCCCATGACTTAAAGAAAATGACTTAGAAATCATATTGAAAGAAAGATCTTAGCATTTGATAGAAAACCCCCATTTAAAAGCATGCATGTTCATAAAGACTACACCTATGAGATTTTTGGATAACCCCACGTACCTCTATTTCCAAAGATAATAGCTGTTTCTCGAAGCTTGCGGATTGGTGATTCCAAATATGTAATTATCTTTAAAAACCTATGGTCAAATATTGAACTATTTGGGTTTTTATTTTGAAACCCTAAGGAGAATCTTGTGCACTTTTGATGAAAGAATATGTATTTTGGGGTCCTTGGAACTAAATCTCGTGTTTTAGGGCTAAGTAAGGGTGGAAAAGGACCACTTTTTCCTCAACACGGAGTTTTTAAATTTCTAGAATTCCTTACATAGGCGCCACCCATCCCATCGCCTATCTTTACATAGTCGCCGCCTATGTTCACATGGCCGCCTAGGCTATCGCCTATGCTTTCCAGTGTCCATGGGCGATTGTTTAGGCATCTCTTATCACTTTGAAAGGTCATAATTTCTTGCTCGGGTGTTGGATTTTAGCCAAATTAGTATCATTGGAAAGCTAAATCGAATACCTATCATTTGACACATAGTAGGCTTCCTATTTCGACATATACAAAGAATTATGGTCGATGGAAGCTAACACACTTTACAACGTCCACTAAAACTTAGTTGACCGAAATAGTTTCAACTCGTTCTTGAGTTGAAGGACCTCTATGGTCTAAATTCAAGATTGAGTGAATTCACATGCTACACAATAATTAACATGCCGTATTGGCATAGGATTTTATGGCTTCGGGATTAGCAACGCATCGAAATCATGATTTTTACTCTAGCCCAAAATGCGGGGCGTTACAGTCTTTCTAATTGTTTATAGATACTGATGTTGATTGTCATCTTCAATTGTCTATGGAGGTTGTGTGATGAAGGATGATGTCTTCGATTGTATATGAAGACTTGATTACATCTTTAATTGTCTATGGAGACTGATGTTGATTGTCGTCTCTGATTGTCTACGGAGACTGTACGATGAAGGATGATGTCTTTGATTGTCTATGAAGACTTGATATATGAAATCTCTAGTTGTCTATGGAGAATGATATGGATTGTTGTCTCCGATTGTCTACAGAGTCTGTGATGAATGATGATGTCTTCGATTGTCTATGAAAACTTGATGAAATCTCCAATTGTATATGGAGATGGATGCTAATTATGATGAAATCATGGGTGAGTTTCATAATTTTTGGAGTAGAGTAAAGGCATATTTGGGTGCCCAAAATAGAAGCCCGAGCGATTAGCCCCCGCAGCCTGCTAACTCCAGTGCTTGCCCAGTTTTTTCAGCATTTCTGGGTCAACTTCAAATGATCATAACTCCCAATATGTAATGAACTCTGAGATCTTCTATATATCAATTGAAATATATTTGAGTCTTCTTTCCAATGAAATTAGTTTTATCCCATACAGACATCTAAATAAAAAGTTACGATCAATTTACTTCAACCTATCAGACAGTCAATTAGGGACAGATTTGACCTTAATTGTTCCTTAGGGGTATTTTGGTCATCTTCCACCCCTATATATACCCCAAACAGGGGATTAAGGCTTATTTGAAGCAAAATATACTCTTCTCAAAATCCTCTCAAGAACTCAACCCAGGGTTTCAATTTGAAGACCCAAATCCCATCAATTGAAGAACATAACTCCTCATTTATCTTCAACATCAAAAGAAGGGTTTCTCTCAAGATCATAACCTATAACAAGAATCAAATCCTTCTTCAAGAATATATGATATTCAAGTTTTTCAAAATCAAGAGCCAATTTATTTTCTCTCAAAGGAACAAGAACCCTAGTCAAGGAATCAAGAACATGTCTAAAAATTTCTTCAAGAATCTTCCACCTAAGGTATGCATAGTGTTCATCCACGGATTCCTTTCATCCGTAGGAGTCCAAGAACCATGTTTTAAATACTATATTGTGATTGTCTTGTTGAGATATGATCATGTACATGTTGGTGGTTGTTGTTTATGTTTCAAGATGTTAATTTAGGGTGATTCTCATGAAGTATGTGCGCTTGTAGTTAAAACCCATGAAATTGGATGGTTTAAGATGACTAAATTATTAAGAACACCTATGCCATAAAATGTGCATGCAAGGTGTTCGACGAAATTCCTAAAATAGGCATAATCATGTTTTCATGATTTAAGAGTGCTCAATTAACAAGTCCTTACTCCATGTTTTATGATTTCACGTGAATTCCATGTTGTGTGAATAAAGTTCGAATCTTTGCATGTTGTTCATGATACCATGATATTTTGTGGATTCAATTGGTGGAATTGAGTTGAATTATGGTGTTATGGTGTATAAAATTGATCATTAGGACTATGCCCTAAATAATGCATGCAAGGTGTTTGTTAAAATACCAAAGTGAAGAAAAATTGAGCACTTTGACCTATTTGTGATCTAAATGATAATTCCATGCTATATCCATGTGCTTAAGTTGACTCCCATGCTAAAGCTATGCCTACCATGTGTTTGATAATGTGCCTCAACGAACAAATGATGATCAAGTACCTAGTCTTCATGCTCCAAAATTTTTCCATGTCTCTTAAGTTATGCCATGTCTACTTGATCAAGAAGATTTCTATGCTATTAATGTGCTATGAATATGTTGTTGGCTTGTCATGATATTAGAATTGACCATGATGTTAGCTATATGAAAAGGTTATGAAAACCACATGATTTATTAATTCCCCGTAGATGCTATATTATGGATTATTAATGTTGGTCAAGTACACTTGTATGTCAAGTCATGCCAGTTTCCTTCCATCGAGTCCTGGGGGTATTCGTACCCAAAATATATAGCTGTGTGCCTAGAGCCATGTCATGTTTTCACGATACTCTCAGTCAAGCCATGTTCAGTAGACTTTAGTTAGCTAACAGAACTCAGTAACATTTAGTCAGTTAATAGAATTAAGTAGTATTCCGCTAGTCATCGGAACTCAATAAACTCAGTCAGCTAACAGAACTCAGTAGCATTTAGTCAGTTAATAGAATTCAGTAGTGTTTCGCTAGTCATCGGAACTCAATAAACTTAGACCATGTTCAATTCAGTTAAATAGAACAATCAATAACAGTTTAGTTAATTCTAGCATGAACTAGGAAATCAGTTTAGTATAATCAGTTCAGTGTCATTCAGTTGGGAGTAGGATTCAGCACCGAGCGAACCCAAGGATGGGAAGTCACCTGCCAGTAGAGGGTGTGATTCTTATAAGAAGTTCTTGCGTTCTAGAAATATGTAGCCAGCATAGGTTGAGACATCAATACCTGTCAGTTGAGGGTAGATGAGTTGGCTTAACCTGTCAGATGAGGGTTCCCACCATTCTCATTAGAGTATAGACACCCTCCAATTAGGGCAGAGATTGGATCCCAGCTTAGCTATTATAGCGTATGTGGGGCATGTTGGTTAGATAACTACTTCCCACAGTTTTAGTATCAGTCTCAGTAAAAGAACTCCGATAGTTCTTCAGGATATCAGGACTGTCAGATACAGTCAACTTAGATACAGTACGAAACTTAGCTAGTTCCATCAGATTTAGGACTGTCAGATATAGTCATTTATGCTATCAGTTATGAGAACTCATGTTATCAGATATATCAGTTATCAGAATTCAGTTATCATTCATGATATGTTATCAGCAAATACAAGTCATCAGCATTCATACTCTGTAGTCATGTTATCATAAGCTCAATTTCAGGACTGTTATATACAGTCAATCAAATCAGTTCTTCATAATCAAAACTATCAGAAACAATCATTCCTTTATCATTAATATAGTATCAGTCTCCCAGTATTCAGTAATACAGTATCAGTTCCTCACTTATTAGTGAATTACATATCAATATCAGTAAACTCAGTTATTCAGTGTTTCAATATCTGTAAACTCAGTCATTCAGTATCTCAGCATTAGTAAACTCATGTTTTCAGTATTCAGACTCAGTAGTCAGTATCACCACGAGTTTAGTTGCAGTTACGTATGTATGTATGTATTCTCACGTTCATATCAGTCACCATTGTTCATGCATATAAAACCATTTGCATTTAGCCTACCTCACTCGTATACTCAGTACATTCAGTCGTACTGATGCATTCGCATTGCGGTGTTTTATTTGATACCATAGGTACAGAGGCACGAGTTTTAGAGCAGTAGTAGCATTGTAGATTTCAGTAGTCAGTGCTCCTTTTCATTCGAGGACACTATTATTATTACTTTATTGCAGTATTTCAGATTAGTTTTTCAGTTCATGGAATTAGTTGGAGACATGTTCCTTCAACTCCTTATTCAGTTCAGTTAGAGGCTTTCGGAATAGATGTCAGATTAGATGTTCAGACTTCAGTATTTATGTTTCTTTCTAGTATTGTTATACCATGTTTTTCAGATATGTATCAGTATTGAACCTTATGGCCTTACAGTTTATGTTTCCACATATTTTATGAGATTTTATGCAGTTTACAGGTACAGATATCAGTCATGCATTAGCTAGTGGTCCTTCGGGGTCATGAGAACCTGTAGCGTTTTGATTCAGAAAATCGGGGCGTTACAACCCCCCACCCATCAAGCTGGAAATTGGTAGACATCCAGTAATCCCACCGCCTTTGGTGAGAAAATCTGCAATTTGGGAATGAGTTGCCAAATATTGAGGTTGAATCAGCAGTTATTTGATTTTCTCCCCGACGAAATGAAAATCTATGTCAATATGCTTAGCCCTCACATGCAAAATAGGATTATAGTATCTTTATAGAAGCCTTGCTATCACAGTGTAATCTCATTGGAGTATGAACTGGTACAACTCGACAATTGAATATCCTTCCCCGCAAATTACTGAGTGATTTGGTTTTTTTCCCACAAATCAAAAAATTAATAAACCATTAAACCCAAATTGAAAATAGCATTTCCCATTTATTAACTTTTTCTTTTTTTCTTTATGTGAAATGTGCATGAGGCATTAAGAAATAAAATATAGACAAATATCCATGCAGACATTTAAAATAAAATATAATAATAATGCCGCATCACGTGTGGCCTCCACAATTACATCAATCAAGTCAAACTCTCCTTACCTTGACAGTGGTTTTGTTTGCTTCCCCCACCACTGCTCTTCCCCCTATTCTTTCTCTCATCCTTGTTACTTCTGAAAATAACAATGAAGAAGCAAAAAAATAAGAAGGGGGCTACGAGGGTAGAGAATGTGAATGAGGGAGTTGCGAGGGTAGAGGCTAGGGCGGTGAAAGTGAACAGAAGGTGGAGGAGAAAGTGAAGGGGTTTGTGGAGGAGGTGCATTACCGAGTACGAAAGAGGCTGTCGGGGAAATACACGGCTGAGACTAGAGATCCGAGGAAAATATGCAATGTTTTGTTAGGTACGTTTGATACAGCAGAGGAGGAGGTGCAAGCGTATGATACGATGGATATTGAGTTTCGTGGTGTGAAAGTCAAGATGAATTTTCTGAATCTGATGGACAAAATGAATCGGACTTCCAGTAACGTTGGTACTGTTGAGTCATTGAATATGGTGGCTGTGGTGGTAATTCAACCATCACCACTGCCTTTGCCTCCACCTCAACCACCGCCATAGGCACTACATTCGATGACTCACCATTATTGGTCTGACTGTGACTTCGACAGAGAGGTCATAATTGTGTGGCCCATCCAACTCGTCTAGACTTTACACGGGTCAGGTTCAACTCCAAAATGATTTTAATTTGGGCGGATAATTGGGTTAATACACAAACGAAACCCATTTTGACTCTATTCATCCAAACAATATTTAGGTTGATTGGGTTATGACATGTTCATTAACACAGCCCATTTTGACCTATAATTCTCATGTATTCAACTTTCGCACACCTAGACTAATTCCCAGTGAACCTGCCACCTCCCACCAGTGCACTCTATTTTACATGGCACTTACATAAAGAAGTCCGGGGACCCTTATTTTCCCTTTTCTTTCTTCTATCCTTTCTGTTCTCATTTCAATACAGCAAATGCCTTACTGTTTGTTGGTTCAATTTTGAACTTGCCTTAACTGTCCTCTGTTTCTTTTATTTCTTACACTGTGCACAGGTCATAATTGACACTCATGAAGCAATTAGTACAATGTCCAAAGGTTAGAAATTTTGCTACTGATGATGAATCCCTTTGTGGCAGGATGAAGAAGGCCCCCTGGAAGCTGTGTATGGAAAATAGGAACATTGGTAATAATTTGAAGCTTTCCTGCATAAGATAGCTGATTAGCATAGGCTGTTTGGATGTATTGATCTTGTGCATGATCATGAGGACAAGTTGATGACAATCAGGTTTATTCCACTTCTTTGATAGGAAATGTACCAACATCAAAACCAGTCTTTGCAAGCAACGACTCCTTTGTGGGATCGTCTACTCTGGCCATGACAATACTAGACTTCTCCATGTCTGAACTTAGACCAGTGACTTTACTGAATTGATTCAGTGCTTCCATGACACTGGAAGGAAATCCATAAACAATTCCCAACTGACCGTTTCATATGCTTTTCTCAAATGTGTCTTCATTAAACAGCTGGGAGAAGTTTTCCACTTATAGTGTTCGAGTATAACAAATCAAGATATTGTGCATCATAGACCTTCCTTGAACAATTTCAGCTTGATTTCCTGCTACTATATGCTTTAAAGTCCTTTAAGCCTATTACACATAATCTTAGAGATGCATTTATATAAAACATTACAACACGATATAGGCCTGCATTGGATCGTAAAGTTATGGGCATTTACCTTAGGTAGGAAAGCAATCCACGTGAGTCAACAGCTTACCGTTAGGAAAGAAGTCCATCACTGCATTTGTGACATCTTTACCCACTATATCCCATGATGCTTTGAAGAAGCCACTTCCAAAACCATCGGGGCCCGGGCTCTTATTGCTTTCAGTCTGAAAAATTTCATCATAAGGATGCAACAACTCAATTTGTTGTTCAATTCTAAGCAACGGACCAAAAATCTTTGATTCTGTCCTCCATTTTCCTCCCCAATAAATCTTGATAATAGTTCACAAAAATTCCATAGGATAAGACTTTCACTCCCCCCTTTCATCCTTCAGTTGTGTTGTGGCATGATGCAATCAGTTGTACTTAATAACAAAGAAGAAATAGTTAGTGTTATATTCTCCTTGTCTTGTCCAATTTACTTTACTTCTTTGTTGCAGATACACCTCAGCCATATAGAATGAACTTCTAAATTTTTGAAACTTCTCCCTTTCATAAGCTTGTAACGCTAAGTTTTGAGGGTCAGACTGTAATTGTTTTTGGGCTTGAAACAGCGTGTCTCTATCTTCATTTTCTTCCTTAAGTGACTTTTTCATGAGTTTTAATATTGTGTGTGTGAGAGAAAGATCGTCTTTTAACTAGATTTAGCTTAACAGTTTACTTGTTTTATATTTTCATGTGTAATTTGTAAATCAAGGGAATTTTAGCTAAGAAAACTTTCTTGTTGCCACAAGATAATTGCAATAGACTAAATGTCTATGTCGCTCGGACTTTCAAAAATGTCGATGGGTGCCTGTCTGATCCTCCAAAAGTAGTGTATTTTTGAAGGATTCGACACGAGTGCAACAACTTTTTTGGATAGTCCAAGCAACATAGCTCAATCACAATAAGTTGCAGTTTGCTTCACCAACGAAAACAAGAATTGGAGGCATTTTTTTCTGGATGAACAAAAAAATGCATTCTCTTTCTTTATCTTCTTCAGCATTAAATAGGACGATGCTATGCTCGAAACAAATCCACAAGTGTTCTTTTTTGGGTGAGTAGGAACCTATGTTGCTCAAAATTAATGTCGAGTTTATGTTGGATACTTCAAAAAGAAATACAGTTTTGCAAGCGTGGGGCGACATTTTTGAAATGCTCGAGTAACATAGCTAGGAATTTGAAACAGGTAATAAGAGGTCTTGGATAAAAACACAGATTAGTTCAACTAACTTTACTACAACATACCCAGTAAAATCTAACAAGTGAGGTCTGGGGAGGTAGAGCGTATGCAAACCTTACCACTGCGACGTGAGGTAGAAAGGCTACCGCGAAGGGTGTAATGACCTGTACGGTCATTTTACTGTATTTTTATATAATTTTAGTATTATCTAAACGTTTTGTGGTTTATTTAATTTAATTTGGCTTTTGATAGGAATATAATTTAGTACCCTTATAGAATATTTTCGATATTAATAAAATTCTTTAAGTGACGATATATTCATATCACTTTATAATGGACTTTTATGATTTATTAATATTTTAGGTGGAGATAGTAATTTTAGATATGTTAAAATATTATTATTATATAATAGAGGTTTTATTTAGAAATAATTTTCTATCAATTATGGTATATTCTAAATATTATAATTATTTTACCAAGAATTTATACAATATCTGAATATCTACGCGGAGTAGAAAATTATTACTTGTGGCTAATTACCACCACTCGTGTGGGAAGGATGTGGACAACAACATGTTGTTATTTGGCAACCGTACACATGTCCCTTGACCATTTGAATATGTCTTTTTCTTCTTTCATATATATCGACTCTTATGTATATATATATATACACATACTTAGTAGTAGTGCTATTCAATAAAAATTTTCTTTTAACAAAAAGGCTAATCAAGTGCTCTTATACATGCATGTTTATTTATATTTTGTAGCAAAGTTTTTGGGTGAAAATATTTTGCATCATTTCACCATCAAATTAAAATTTATTATTTAAGTTCGGATCTTAGTAGCGTTATTTAGAGACTTCGCGGACAGATATTATAGTTTTGGCGTCCAGGTAGACTAGGTTTACCCTTTTTTTTAGATTGAGCTTACTTACCCAAAATGTTAACTATTATGTTAGCTTTGGATAAGTGCTTGTAGATACATATTATTTGTTATGTATAAACTGTCTTATTTATGCGGATTGGGACCCCGTTGTAGTAGATTTTGGTATTTTACCTTTCGATATAATATAGCACCTATCACTTTGGGTCATAAAATTTAATTGCAAAATCTTTAATTTAGCCCTTTTTAAAATTGGTGGATGATTATTTACACGTTGACATTGTTATAATATGGAATGGATTTTAATATTATCGGTGGGTTATGGTTACTGTAAATTCCGGTTCGAGTCTGGCAATTGATTATTATGATTACTATGAGTCCCGGTTTGAGTCCGGCAATTGACTATGAATGTTATTATGAGTTCCGGTTCGAGTCCGGGAATCGACTATTATTGTTACTATGAGTTCCGGTTCGAGTCCGGCAATTGACTATTATTGTTACTATGAGTTTCGGTTCGAGTCCGACATTTGACTATTATTATTACTATGAGTTCCAGTTCGAGTCCGGCATCTGATTATAGTTGGGGTTACTCTGAGTTCTGGTTCGAGTCCGGCATCTGATTATTTATGTTTACTTTCATCACTTGTGTGTCCCACAGGCTTATGGGGGTATGGTTGGGTTAATGGTCTTCTTCAGTGTGCATAGCAGGCTTATGGGAGCTCAGTTAGGTTATGTTTGATTTAATTATTATTACTGGATTATTATTTTTCTGTACCGTACACATTTATTCCTTTATAGTCGTTGCATAGCTTGGTAGTTGTTTACCTTTCCATCCTATTTACTAATAACTCAAATTACGTCCTTGCATTGTTGTTACACCTTTTCTATATTAAGCTCAGTCGGCCGATGATGCCTACTCAGTACCCGTGGTTTTTGGTACTCATACTACACTTCAGCATCTTTTTCCTAATTCAGATCTAGGTACTAGCAGTCTGCATTAATGTGGTTCCTACCTTTCAGTGTTGGTTTAGAGCGGGGTGAGCTTACTATTGTCCGAGGCTGATCCTCCTCTATCTACTCTAGTTAGTTTTTTTCACTCTAGACTACTTGTGTATATTCTAGATTTTTCGTCTAGTACTCTGGGTACCTGTTAGTAGTGGCTCTAGTACTAACCTTATCAGGTCTTGGGAGGGATTCATTTGTATAGTTGGTCCTTTTTCCTCCTCTCGTTTTGATATAATACATATGCTTTCTTCTTAGTTTTAACTTATTATTGTGGTTGTTATTATCTTACACGATCTTTTATTTTGTCTCTGCCTATTATCCCATTACCTATCATTCCAGGCTATAGGCGGTGGGATAAGGTACGCGCCATTACAACTTGAGAAATCGGGTCGTGACAAGTTGGTATCAGAGCATATGTCACACTGGTAGTACTGGAGCCGATGTTTAGTAGAGTCCTGCGGATCGGTACAGAGACGTCTATATCCTATCCTTGGGAGGCTATAGAGCATTTCTAGGAAAAAAAATTCTCATTTTCTTGATCTATTTTGTGTTTTGAGTCTAGGTTGGTTGTAATCTTTTTATTGGTTCACTCTTTACGAAGATAGCTAGGACACGAGGTTCGAGAGCAGGGGTCGGGACCGTTGGTCCACTTATAGAGTTCTATCTTATGGTAGAGGTCGACGAAGATATCAGGGGCAGGGTAGAGCAGTAGCCTCTATTCGAGATCAGGTCGGGGATCCAACACCTAATCCTATTATACCTTCGGGGATTGAGATAGCTCCAGGTATTCTGTCACATCAGCAGGTGGGCCAAGGGGCTGCCTAGGCTCCACCCAGCTTTATATCTTCTTCGGTTATTCAGGATACATTAGTTCGGTTCTTTGGGTTAGTTAGCGATCTACCAGTCATGGGAGCTCAGCCAGCATCACAAGGTGGTGTAGATTTAGGAGTACAGCCTGCGGCAGCGGCGCCTAGGGTAGAGGTTCCACCAGCACCAGTAGTCCTACAACCGGTAGTAGCTCAACCACTTATATCTGCAGAGGAGCAGAAGATGTTGGATTGATTTTTGAGATTGACTCCACCCATGTTTGTCGGGACCCCGAGAGAGGATGCTTATGAGTTCCTATCCAGTTGCGAGGAGCGGTTGCAGAATTTAGGGCTGGTTGAGGCGGGAGGAGTAGACTTTGTTTCTTATCTTTTTGACATAGAAGCAAGGAGGTGGTGGAGAGGTTATCTTGATTCTAGGCCAGCTGGATCTCCACCAGTGCCTTGGACTTAGTTCTCCGAGGCTTTCTTAGGGAAGTATATGCCGCGTAGCGTGCGTGAGCGTCTCCAGGATGAGTTTACCGCATTGAGTTAGGGTTCTATGATTGTGGCGGAATATGAGGTGAGGTTTCATGAGTTAGCCCGACACGCCACTATGATTCTGGATACAGAGTACGAGCGGATTCGATGCTTTATTAAGGGATTGAGATTATCACTCCGTAGGGCTACTCAGAGTTTGGTGACTTTAGGAAAGTCTTCTTCTGAGATAGCCGAGCATGTTTATTCCATAGAGGAGATGGATCGTGAGGCCTAAGGGTGCAGCGATAAGAGACCACGCTACCAGGGTAGTTACAGTGGTTCACAATCCTCAGGCTGAGGATTTCACGATCGGTACCCTCATCAGCAGCCTTCTCAGTATCAGGGTCAACCTAGTCGGCCAGTTTAGGCATCAATTCAATTATCTAATAGGGGTCAGCTCATCTATTCTAGTTCCAATGGTCAGAGTAGCAGCCAGCCGCAGAGGGTTGTTCAGTCAGGATCGTCAAGTAGGGGTGGTCATTCTGGATTCGCTGGACTTTCTAGTCAGAGAAGGTGCCCTGGACATGTTATGACTGTAGAGTTGTTGGTCACTTTGCCAGTGAGTGTCCTCCGCGTACGATGATTTAGCCTCCAGTTCTCGCTGTGTAGCCAATCAAATTAGTGCCTTCGTTAGGTAGGGGTGGTATACAGGGTCGTAAAGGTAGTTCCTAGGATTCTAAAGGTGGTCCGCAGGGAGGTAGGGTAGGCGGTCGGGCAGGTACCTAGTCTAGTAGTGGACAGGGTAATTTGTATGTTGTTCCAGGTAGATCAGGGGCTGAGGCTACGAATACTGTAATTACAGGTACGATTTCCGTGTTCCATCAGCCAGCTTCTGCTTTATTTGATCCTAGTTCCAGCTTTTCATATATTTCTACTTATTTTACATTGTGACTGGGTTTATGTTCAGAGTCTTTATCTGTGTTGTTATGTGTGGCTACCCCAGTGGGTGACTCTTTAGTAGTGGATCAGGTATATAGATCTTGTTTGGTCACTATTCGGGAGTTTGATACTCATATTGACCTTATTGTAGTAGATATGGTTGATTTTGATGTGATTCTAGGTATGGATTGGTTGTCTTCTTACAATGTGGTCTTGGATTGTTTTGTTAAGACCGTTACTTTAGCTTTTCCTGGCATACCCCTAGTTGTGTGGCAGGGTTCTGTTAGCCACGCACCAATGGGGATTATTTTGTACATCCAGGCTAGAAGACTGATACCGAGAGGTTGTGAGTCATTTCTTGCATATATTTGGGATGTTAGTGCTGAGAGTCCCCCACTTGACTCCGTCCCTATTGTTCGCAAGTTTTCTGATGTATTTTTGACTGACCTACCTAGCCTTCCTCCTAAGCGTGATATAGAGTTTATTATTGACCTCGAGCCTGGCACCCGACCTATTTCTATGGTTCCGTATCATATGGTTCCTGCTAAGTTGAAGGAGCTAAATAGTCAGCTTCAAGATCTTCTGGGTATAGGATTTATCAGACCGAGTGTATCTCCTTCGGGTGATCTAGTTTTATTTGTGAAGAAGAAAGATGGCTCCTTGCGTATGTGTATCGATTATAGGTAGTTGAATGAGGTTATTATGAAGAATAAGTATCCTATGCCTCGCATCAATGATTTGTTTGATCAGCTTCAGGGTGCGGCGGTGTTTTCTAAGATTGATTTAAGGTTCGGTTACCATCAGTTGAGAGTTAGGGCTGTGGACATCCCTAAGACAAGCTTCAGGACTCCTTATGGTCATTATGAGTTCCTGGTGATGTCTTTCGGGTTAACCAATACTCCAGCAGCTTTTATGGATCTGATAAATTACGTGTTTAGGACATATTTGGAGTTCTTCGTGATAGTATTTATTGATGACATTTTGGTACATTCGAGGAGTAAGGAGGAGTAAGAGCAGCAATTGAGGACTATACTTTGTACTTTGAGAAACCACAGGCTTTATGCCAAGTTTTTAAAATATGAGTTTTGGCTTGAGTCTGTACCTTTCTTGGGGCACGTAGTGTCCAAGGACGGTATTATGGTGGTCCTAGCCAAGATTGAAGCTATTCGTAGTTGGGCTAGGCCTACGTCACCTTCTGAGGTTCGCAGCTATATTGGGTTGGCAGGTTACTACAGGCGGTTCATTGAGGGATTTTCTTCTATTGCATCCCCTATTACTAGATTGACCAGGAAGGAGGCTCCGTTTCAGTGGTCTATGATTTGTGAGGCGAGCTTTATGAAGCTCAAGGATTTACTTACTTCAACTCCTATTCTGATTCTTCCTGTTGAGGGCGAGGGTTTTACTGTTTATTATGATGCATCTAGTGTTGGTTTGGGGTGTGTTCTGCATGGCCGAATTATTGGATATGCATCTAGGCAGTTGAAGGTGCATGAGCGCAACTACCCTACTCATGACTTAGAGTTGGCAGCGGTAGTATTTGCACTTAGGATTTGAAGACATTATTTGTATGGGGTTCGCTGTGAGATATTTACTGATTACCTCAATCTTCCGTATATTATGACCTAGAAGGAGCTTAATTTGAGGCAGCGCAGATGGATTGAGTTGCTGAAAGACTATGATATCTCTATTCTCTACCATTCTGGTAAGGCGAATGTGGTAGCGGATTCCTTGAGTCGAAAGTTAGTAAGTATGGGTAGCTTAGCTTTCATTTCAGTTTCTTAATGGTCGTTTGCTTTGGACATTCAGTTCTTAGCTAACATGATGGTTCGTTTGGATATTTCTGACCCTCGGACAATTATTGCTAGTGTTAAGGACAGATCCACCTTGTTGGAGCAGATTCAGAGTCGTCAACAGGCTTCGCAGCCTTCCAGAGCAAGTGTTGAGTGGTGAGTCTCAGTAGGCTACCCTAGATTCTAAGGGTTTCTTAAAGTTTGACGGTCGTATTTGTCTTTAAAGGATTGGAGATTTGATCCAATTGATTCTTTGTAAGGCTTATAGCTCCAGATACTCTATTCACCCTGGGAGACCTCTTATGTATAGGGATCTGAGGTAGCATTACTGGTGGAGTGGTATGCGGAGAGATATAGTAGGGTTTTTGGCTCGATGTCTTTGTTGTCAGCAGGTAAAGGCCGAGCATCAGAGGCCTGGTGGATTATTGCAGCAGCTACCTATTCCCGATTAGAAATGGGAGTGAATTACTATGGATTTCGTAGGTGGAATGCCTCGTATGTCGCATGGTTTTGATAGCATTTGGGTCATCGTGGATAGATTGACCAAGTCTGCACATTTTATCCCCGTTCAAGTTTCCAACAGTGCCGAGAAGTTAGCTCGTGTTTACATTCAAGAGGTGGTTCGCCTATATGGGGTCCCTATGTCCATTATTTCCGATCGAAGCTCTCAGTTTAGTTCTAGATTTTGGAGGGCATTTCAGGAGGAGTTGGGGACCCAGGCTGACCTTAGTACAGCCTTTCATCCCCAGAAGGATGGGCAGTCAGAGGGGACTATCTAGGTCTTAGAGGATATGCTACGCGCTTATGTGTTGGTTTTGGAGGTCAGTGGGACCAATTTCTACCTTTGGAAGAGTTTGCTTATAATAACAGCTTTCACTCGAGTATTCAGATAGCCCCATTTGAGGCATTGAGAGTTCTGAGACTACACCTTGTGGAACAGATTTGCTTCGTGATTCGTTGGATCAGGTTCAAGTGATTCAGGATAGGCTACGAGCAGCTCAGAGCAGACAGAGGAGTTATGCTGATCATAGACGTCGTCCATTGAGTTTCAGAGTTGGTGATAGGGTCTTCCTGTGAGTATCACCCATGAAGGGCATGATGAGGTTCTGGAGGGGAGGGCAAGCTTAGCCCTAGATATATTGGACCTTTTGAGGTCCTACAGAGAGTTGGGGAGGTATATTATGTGTTGGCATTGCCACCTGCCTTCTCAGCCATTTACCCTGTATGTCATGTATCTATTTTGCGGCAGTATATGCCAGATGAGTCACACGTACTTCGGTGGGACTCAGTTTAGTTGGACGAGGGATTGACGTTTGTAGAGGAGCCAACGTCTATTTTGGCGAGGGATGTCAGGCGGTTGCGCTCCAGGGATATTCTGATAGTTAAGGTTCAATGGCGTCACCGTCCAGTTGAGGAGGCTAGTTGGGAGATCGAGCATGATATACGAGCCCATTATCCCTATCTGTTTGAGGCTTCAGTTATTTATTCATCTTTTACTTTCGCGGACGAAAGTCCTTTTAGTAGTGGATGTTGTAATGACCTATACGGTCATTTTACTGTATTTTTATATAATTTTAGTAATATCTAAACGTTTCGTGGTTTATTTAATTTAATTTGGCATTTGATAGAAATATAATTTAGTACCCTTATAGAATATTTCGATATTGATAAAATTCTTTTAAGTGATGATATCTTTATATCAGTTTATAATGGACTTTTATGATTTATTAATATTTTAGGCGGAGATAGTAATTTTAGAAATGTTAAAATATTATTGTAATATAATAGAGGTTTTGTTAGAAATAATTTTCTATCAACTATGGTATATTCCAAATATTATAATTATTTTACCAAGAATTTAATATCTGAATATGTACGCGGAGTAGAAAATTATTACTTGTGGCTAATTACCACCACACGTGTGGGAAGGATGTGGACAACAACATGTTGTTATTTCGCAACCGTACACATGTCCCTTGACCATTTGAATGTGTCTTTTTCTTCTTTCATATATATCGACTCTTATGTGTATATATATACACACACTTAGTAGTAGTGCTATTCAATAAAAATTTTCTTTTTTGTCTCTTATGTGTATATATATATACACACTTAGTAGTAGTGCTATTCAATAAAAATTTTCTTTTAAAAAAAAGGCTAATCAAGTGCTCTTATATATGCATGTTTATATATATTCTATAGCAAAGTTTCTGGGTGAAAATATTTTACATTATTTCATCATCAAATTAAAATTTATTATTTGAGCTCGGATCTTAGTAGCGTTATTCACAGGCTTCGCGGACAGATATTATAGCTTTGGCGTCCAGGTAGACTAGGTTTACCCTATTTTTAGATTGAGCTTACTGACCGAAAATGTTAACTATTATGTTAGCTTTGGATAAGTGCTTGTAGATACGTATTATTTGATATGTATAAGTTGTCTTATTTATTTAGATTGGGACCCCGTTGTAGTAGATTTTGGTATTTTACCTTTCGATATAATATAGCACCTATCACTTTGGGACATAAAATTTAATTGCAAAATCTTTAATTTAGCCCTTTTTAAAATTGGTGGATGATTATTTAGACGTTGACATTGTTATAATATGGAATGTATTTTAATATTATTAGTGGTTTATGGTTACTGTAAATTCAGGTTCGAGTCCGGCAAATGATTATAATGATTACTATCAGTCCCGATTCGAGTCCGGCAATTGACTATTATAGTTACTATGAGTTTCGATTTGAGTCCGACAATTGACTATTATTGTTACTATGAGTGCCGGTTCGAGTCCGGCAATTGACTATTATTGTTACTAGAGTTTCGGTTCGAGTCCGGCATTTGACTATTATTGTTACAATGAGTTCTAGTTAGAGTCCGGCATGTGATTATAGTTGGGGTTACTCTAAGTTTCGGTTCAAGTTCGGCATCTGATTATTTATGTTTACTTTCATCACTTGTGTGTCCCACCGGCTTATGGGGGTACGGTTGGGTTAATGGTCTTCTTCAGTGTGCCTAGCGGGCTTATGGGGGCTCAGTTAGGTTATGTTTGATTTAATTATTGTTACTGCATTATTATTTTTTTGTATCGCACAAGTTTATTCCTTTACAGTCGTTGCATAGCTTAGTAGTTGTTTACCTTCCATCCTTATTTACTAATAACTCAGATTACGTCCTTGCATTGTAGTTACACCTTTACTGTATTAAGCTCAGTCGGTCGATGATGCCTACTGAGTACCCGTGATTTTTGGTACTCATACTATACTTGAGCATCTTTTTCCTGATGCTGATCTAGGTACTAGCTGTCGGCGTTGACGTGGTTCCTACCTTTCAGTGCTGGTTTAGAGCGAGGTGAGCTTACTGTCGTCCGAGGATGACCCTCCTCTATCTACTCTAGTTAGTTTTTTTCACTTGAGACTACTTGTGTACATTTTAGATTTTTTTTTTAGTACTCTGGGTACCCGTTAGTAGTGGCTCTAGTACTGACCTTATCAGGTCTTGCGAGGGATTCATTTGAATAATTGGTCCTTTTTCCTCCTCTCGTTTTGATATAATACATATGCTTTCTTCTTAGTTTTCACTTATTATTGTGGTTTTTATTATCATACGTGATCTTTTATTTTGTCTCTTCCTATTAGCCCATTACCTATCATTCCGGGCTATAGTTTGTCTTGCATACTGGTGGGATAAGGTAGGCACCATCACGACTTGAGATATCGGGTCGTGACAAAGGGGTGGCTTTTGGGGATACAGTGCAGGATTAAACAAAGGGCAGAAGCAATTTTCAAGTTCCACCCTTATGCAATATTCATATCAAAAGGAAACAGTCAGATTTATTGCAACCAGCTAGAATTTATGAAGACAGAATCATACACAAATCAAGTGCTAAAAGAGAAAAGAGAACCATTATAAAAATGTTCAATGTTCAAGAAGTTGAATCTTGATCTTCTGCAGCATCGCTACAACATCTTTCATGTTAGTCCTTCTTACCGGAGATTCAGCACAACAATCTAATGCTACTGTGAGGATTCATGCCACAACATCTAGCTCCTTCTGTAAGCCTTTACCTATTGCTGTTACCAAGTTGGCATCTACGACATCCATTACTGCCTTTGGGAGTGAGTAACTCACCCATTGTTTCAAGCTAAGATCTCCCTCAAACTCATTAGGCTTTCTCCTAGTAAACGTTTCCAGCAACATGATCCCGTAACTGTATACGTCGCACTTTCTTGACACTAGTCCATCCATTCCATACTCTACAGTCAAACAATTAATTTAAAGGTGCAATAGACTTTCTAGCTGGAAAAAAAAAAAGGAAAATCAACAAAAATAAGAGACGTACCCGGTGCAATATAACCTAGTGTTGCTAAGGTTTTAGTGTACAAATCACCCTGATCTTCACCAAGCAGTTTTGAAATGCCAAAGTTGCTAAGGTGGGCAACCATATCCTCATCCAGCAAGATGTTACTAGGCTTCAGATCACAGTGGATCACAGGCGACGAGCACCCATGGTGAAGATATTCCAAAGCACACGCCACATCTATCATTATGCTTAGTCTCTGCCTGGTATCGAGGAAGTAGTTGTGTGAATACAAATATTTCTCAAGACTCCCATTAGGCATATACTCGAGAACTAAAGCCTTGAAATCAAGATTGGAACAACTAGTAATGACTTTTACGAGATACCTATGGTGAAGGCTATGCAAAACTTCACATTCCGTATCAAACTCTTGAATGCCGCATCCAGTTGCATATTGAACACTTTAACTGCAATGGTAGTTCCACTTTAGAGTATGCCTTTGTAAACAGAGCAAAAACTTCCAGAACCAATCAAATTACTCTCACTAAGACCATCCATTGCTTGGAGCAGTTCATAGTATGAAATTCTTTCTCGTTTCTTTGTAGCCAATGAATTTGCTTGTTGAGTCGCTCTTTTACCTCTTCTATACCTTATCCATACAAACACAAATATGACAGGAACAAATAAAAAGATATAGAACTAACAATTTTTTCCTGTTCGATTTGTGCTTTGATGAAGATGGGCATGATGGGACACTAAATCTTGAAGAACCACACAATGCTTCATTGTCGATGAAAAATTGACTCGAGAGGTTCTTGAAAGGACTCCCCAAGGGTATTTTACCATACAATTGGTTTTCTGAAACATTGAAATACTTGAGGTATTGAAGTTTCTCCAAAGACATGGGAATCATTCCCGAAATATTATTGTGAGAAAGGTCTAGGAATTCTAAACCAACCATGTTGCTCATTGACTCAGGTATAGATCCTTGAAACTTGTTGTGTCTCAAAGAAAGGAGTGCCAGATTTTGCAATCTTCCAATTTATCTAGGAATTTCATTTGAGAATTGGTTCATTGATTGATCGATCTCTATTACAGCCTTCTGATTTCCAATTTCTGGAGGCAAAGAACCTACCATGTTGTTTGATGATAAGTCAAGAACCACTAGATCCTGAAGGTTCCCTATGCTTGGTGGTATAGTGGAACTCAATTCATTGGAACCCAGATGTATCTCCCTAAGGGAAGTAATATTTCCTAAACAATTAGGAATAGATCCTGAAAGCTGATTTTGACCCAAGTAAATTTCACCCAAATGCTGCAATTTACATATATGATCACCAATAAATACTGTAAGTTTGTTGTTACTCAATTTGAAGCACTAAATGTTTCTCAAGTTTCCAATTGTCGTGGGAATCGATCCAGCCAAGATGTTCTCAGAAAGATCAAGGTCTAATAAACTGCTTAAGTTCCCAACTTCCTTTGGAATTTGCCCATTGATTTTACAACTTCTGGCATTAAATTTTATTAGAGATGTGGAAAAGTTCCCGACAGAGACTGGAAGCATGTTGTTTAGAGGGTTGAAAGATAGATGTAGAGTTGTTAAATTTTTGCAATTGGGTAAGGAAGTAAGGAAGCTTCACGAAGAGTCCCTGGTTAAATTATTTTCTCTCATGTTTAGGAACCGTAGATGAGTTAAATATCCAAGAGAGATAGGAATCAAGCCAGTGAGTTTGTTGTATGAAAGATCTAGAATAGTAAGTTCTGAACAATTGGAGATAGAATAAGGAATAGTTCCAACAAGATTGTCGAATGAAATACAAATCTCTTCAATGTTGGGTAAGTGTAACGCCTCGATTTTCTGAACTGAAATGCTACACGGTGCTCATGACCCCGAAGGACCACAAGCTCCCATGACTGATATCTGTACCTATAAACTGCATAATATCTCATAAAATATACGAAAACATGAACTGTAAGGCCATAAGGTTCAATACTGATACATATATGAAAAACATGGTATAACAATACCAAAAAGAAACATAAATACTGAATTCTGAACATCTAATCTGAAATCTAGTCCAAAAGCGTCTAACTGAACTGAATAAAGAGTTGAAGGAACATATCTCCAACTAACTCCATGAACTGAAAAACTAGTCTGAAATACTGTAATAAAGTAATAATAATATTGTCGTCGAATGAAGAGGAGCACTGACTGCTGAAATTTGCAATGCTACTACTGCTCTGAAACTCGTACCTCTGTACCTATGGAGTCAAATAAAACACCATAGCGCGAATGCGTCAGTACAACTGAATGTACTGAGTATACGAGTGAGGTAGGCTAAGTGCAAAGGGTTTTATATGCATGAGCAATGCTGACTATATAAATGTGAGAATACATACATACATATGTAACTACAACTAAAATTGTGGTGATACTAACTACTGAGTCTGAATACTGAAAACATGAGTTTACTGATGCTGAGATACTGAATGACTAAGTTTACTGATATTGGTATGTAATTCACTAATAAGCGAGGAACTGATACTGTATTACTAAAACTGGGAGACTGATACTATATTACTGATAAAGGAATGATTGTTTCTGATAGTTCTGATTATGAGAACTGATTTAATTGACCGTATATAACAGTTCTGAAACTGAGTTCGTGATAACACGACTACTGAGTATGAATACTGATGACATGTATTTACTGATAACATATCATGAATGATAACTGAATTCTGATAACTGATATATCTGATAACATGAGTTCTAATAACTGATAGCATGAATGACTGTATCTGATAGTCCTAAATCGATGGAACTAGCTGAGTTCCGCACTGTATCTGAGTTGACTGTATCTGACAGTCCTGATATCCTAAAGAACTATTTCAGTTCTTTTACTGAGACTAATATTGAAACTATGGGAAGTAGTTATCTAACCGACATGCCCCAAATACGCTATAATAGCTAAGCTGGGGTCCAATTTTTGCTCTGATTAGAAGGGTGTCAATATCACACCATTGGTAAGGACAAGCTGTGAGTGACCCTTATCTGGCAGGTACTCTAATGAGAACGGTGAGAACCCTCATCTGACAGGTTAAGCCACCTCATCTAACCTCAACTGACAGGTACTGATGTCTCAACCTATGCTGGCTACATAGTTCTGAAATGCAAGGACTACTTCTAAGAATCACAACCTCTACTAGCAGGTGAGTTCCCATCCTTGAGTTCGCTCGGTGTTGAATCCTACTCCCAAATGAGTGACACTGAACTGATTATAACTTTTTGAATATTTTAAACTTTGAGAGATGCTATATGTTAATGGAAAGATCTTTTAGTCTTCTTTCTAATGAAATTGGTTTCATCCAAATCCAACATTTGAGTAAAAATATATGATCAATTTACTACATCCTATAAAAACTGTCAATAGAGGGACAACTTCGTCTTTTTTTTCATAAGGGTAATTTGGTCATCCTCCACCCCTATAAACACCCCAAACACGGGATTAAGGCTCATTTGAAGCAAAATATACTCTTTTCTTCCATTTTCTCTCAAGAACTCAAGATAGGGTTTCCATAAAAGATCCAAGTTCAAGCAATTCTCTCCGTCAATCTTCCTAAAATCAAGAACTAAGGTATGCATAGTGTTCATCCATGCATTCCTTTCATAAATCAAGAACTAAGGTATGCATAGTGTTCATCCATGCATTCCTTTCATCCATGGAGCTCAAGAATCAAGTTTTAAATCATGTATTGTGAATACTTTGTTCTGTTATGATTATGTTAATGTTTATAGTTGTTGTATGGTTTCAAGTTAGGATCTTTATGTATTTCCATGAAACTATGTTAGCCTATAAATTGAAATATATGAATTATGTTGTTTATGTTGTGGATTGTTGATGATCATGTTGTTGATGTTGAATGATTCCCAAGTTGAAATCTTTTTGTGTTATTATGAATCTATGACATCATATGAGTTAGAAATATATAAATTTGGTTGTCTATAATGTATAATTTAATGATTTCACCTATGCCTAAGATGTGCATGTAAGGTGTTTGATAAAATGCCTAAGCAACTAGAAATCATGCAATATAGCTAACTTGTGACTAAGTGAAAGAATTCATGATATGCCCTTATATTCCAATGACTTCCATGTTGATACTATGTCTTGTAAATGTTGTTGGATTTCTCATGAACTAGTCTTATGAGATTATGCTATGCTTACTTGCAAATACTACTTATGCACAAGATGTATGATAAATATGTATTCCATGAAATCCCCCAAGTTATGATATTATAGATTGTTAATGTTGATTATGTACTCAAGAATGTTAAGTCATGTCAGTTTCCTTCCTTCGAGTCCTGGGGGTACTTGTACCCGAAAAATATAGTTGTGTGCCTAGAGCCATGTCATGTTTTCATGATACTCTCAGTCAAGCCATGTTCAGTAGACTTCAGTCAGTCTCATGACTCAGGAAAACTCATGTAAAGGCAGTATCAATTCAGTTTTACTCAGTACTCAGTAATCTACATAATCTCAGTAATATTTCGTAAGTTTATGGAATTTAGTAAATCTCAGTATCAGTACAGTATAGTTTAGTATTCAGTTCAGACATCAGTAAACTCAGTCAGCTAACAGAACTCAGTAGCATTTAGTCAGTTAACAGAATTCTGTAGTGTTCCGCTAGTCATCGGAACTCAATAAACTCAGTCCATGTTCAGTTCAGTCAAACAGAACAATCAGTAACAGTTTAGTTAAGTCTAGTATAAACTAGGAAATCAGTTTAGTATAATCAGTTCAGTGTCATTCAGTTGGGAGTAGGATTCAACACCGAGCGAACCCAAGGATAGGAACTCACCTGCCAGTAGAGGGTATGATTCTTAGAAGCAGTCCTTGCATTCCAGAACTATGTAGCCAGCATAGGTTGAGACATCAATACCTGTCAGTTGAGGGTAGATGAGGTGGCTTAACCTGTCAGATGAGGGTTCCCACTGTTCTTATTAGAGTACCTGCCAGATGAGGGTTACTCACAGCTTATCCTTACCAGTGGTGCGGTATTGACACCCTTCTAATCAGGGCAGAGAATAGACCCCAGTTTAGCTATTATAGCTTATTTGGGGCATGTCGGTTAGATAAATACTTCCCACAGTTTCAGTATCAGTCTCAATAAAAGAACTCAGATAGTTCTTCAGGATATATGGAATGTCAGATACAGTCAACTCAGATAGAGTTCGGAACTCAGCTAGTTCCATCAGATTCAAGACTGTCAGATACAGTCATTCATGCTATCAGTTATCAAAACTCATGTTATCAGATATATCAGTTATCAGAATTTAGTTAGCATTCATGATATGTTATCAGTAAATACATATCATGAGTATTCATACTCAGTAGTCATGTTATCATGAGCTCAGTTTCAAGACTATTATATACGGTCAATCAAATTAGTTCTTCATAATCAGAACTATCAGAAACAATCATTCCTTTATCAGTAATATAGTATCAGTCTCCCAGTATTTAGTAATACAGTATCAGTTCCTTACTTATTAGTGAATTACATATCAATATCAGTAAACTCAGGCATTCAATATCTCAATATCAGTAAACTCAGTCATTCAGTATCTCAGCATCAGTGAACTCATGTTGTCAGTATTCAAACTCATTATTCAGTATCAACACGAGTTTAGCTGCAGTTACATATGTAAGTATGTATTCTCACGTTCATATCAGTCAGCATTGTTCATGCATATAAAACCATTTGATTTAGTCTACCTCACTCGTATACTCAGTACATTCAGTCGTACTAATGCATTCATGCTATGGTGTTTTATTTGACGCCATAGGTACAGAGGTACGAGTTTCAAAACAGCAGTAGCATTACAGATTTCAGCAGTCAGTGCTCCTCTTCATTCGAGGACAATATTATTATTACTTTATTACAGTATTTCAGATTAGTTTTTTAGTTCATGGAGTTAGTTGGAGACATGTACATTCAACTCCTTATTCAGTTCAGTTAGAGGCTTTCGGACTAGATGTCAGATTAGATGTTCAGACTTCAGTATTTATGTTTCTTTTTGGTATTTTTATACCATGTTTTTCATATAGGTATCAGTATTGAACCTTATGGCCTGACAGTTCATATTTCCATATATTTTATGTGATATTATGCAATTTACAGGTACAGATATCAGTCATAGGTTAGCTTGTGGTCCTTCGGGGTCATGAGCACCGTGTAGCGTTTCAGTTCAGAAAATCGGGGCGTTATAATATGAAGTGGGGTGGGGTGGTTTAGGAAGATGATACAAGGTGGGGGGGGGGGGTTTATTAATATTTTTTATTTAAATTAATCATATAAAAATTATTTTTATAAAAATGACAAGTGTCTTTTTATAATTGGTCCCTTTTTATGTGTTTTAGTGTTTTTTCAAAAAAAAAATTGTACGTGGATATATTGATGTGGCAATTTAAATAAGTTGACACAAATTAATTGGTCGTTTGTTCACGTTGGCAGCGAGTGAGACACACTTACTGGTGCTGGTATCGAAAGGTGTCAAAGTGACACGCTTTATAGCTTCTTGAGGTGCAAAAAGTGAACAACGTCCATTTGAGGTGCCTAAGTGAAAGTTCGTGCCAAGTTTAGAGGGTCACCGATGGGTTTGGCCTAAAAAATAACTCACTTCTACCCTTAATTATCCGATTTCTCTCTAAAAGAAATTATATTTCTCAGTCTTCTTCTACTCCAAAGTAGTGAAAGGTTGAATTTTCGTCGATCAAGTAAGCTATTATCTAAAAAAATTTATTTTTTGGTGTATGTTAAAAATATGAAATTATTTTTTTCTAGTTAGTGTTTCATAGTAGTTTTCTATTAGTGTTTCGATTAAGGTTTTGAGGAGACTTACATGCACAACTACGTTTCTTATTATAATTAACGAGGTAAGAAATTACAATTTAGGTTAGGGGCGTGCAAAAATCAAACCGATAAAAATGTTATTGATTTATCGTTATAGGGTTAATGATTTTTTAATGATTTTATAAAAAAAAAATTATTGGATCATTGATTCTATTTTGATTTTTATTATTGGATTATCGATTAAACCGATAATCCAATAAGTTTATGCTAAATTATTATTATTTTATATATATATATATATATATATATTACACCCAATAAGTAGGATTTTGGTTACGACTAAGATTCGATTTCTTTTAATGTTAGTTACTACTTTTTCTATTTTTTTATTTTATGAGTATTTTTTTATCGGTTAAATCAAAAATTAAATCTTTAGAGACTAAAAATCGATAATCAATAGAACTACATTCTCTTTATTATAAGTATGAGTCTTAATTTCTTTAGTATTTATTAAAATATCTGCGTTGATATTTAGTACAGTTTTTTAGTTACAATAACTCATATGATATGTATAATTAAGATTACAAAATTGAAAGAGTTTCATATGAATGGAAACTGAAGTTTTAGATTGGATTAATAAACGGATGAATTTTCTTTTTAGATTAATAAATGGAATTTTTACAAAATTAATAAATGGATGAAATTTCTATTTCATAATGTAATTAATAAATTGGAGTTTTAAAAAACTAATAAATGGATGAATTTTTTTTTAGATTGAAAGTAATGGAGGAAGAGGGATAGTTAAATTTTTTGAAAAAATTAAAGAAAAATGATTTTTTTTCTATTTTTAATCATGAAAAATGTTGATTTGGCCCAAAAATACTCCATCACGCGCGTGATGGATTTGGCCCAAAAAATACTCCATCACGCGCGTGATGGAGTGTGACTACAAATATTTTGCCACATCAGCAAAAAACGGCCACACGACCTACTAAAACAACAAGTTCAGAAGGGTACTTAGAACAAGTCAAAGTTGAGGTGTAACATGAATAAAACTTGACAAGTTCAAGGGTAATAGATTTTTCTCTCTATATTAAATATACATGCTTGGTATGGCCGGGAAAAGGTCTCGGTTTCTGGGGACGTTAAGTCATATAATAATCATAGTGAGTCAGCACAATACATAAATAAAATTGCACCAGAGAGACAACAGTTGTAAACAAGAGCATTTCAAACTGCAATGTTTTACCATTCTAATCATTTGATGGTCTGCTCCCAATATAACAGAACCGGAGCAGGTCTCATGTTCCAAACACTCCATTTTTCGTTATCTTTCCTCCAGTCTAACTAAATAACACTTGTTCTAACTTCATGTTCTCTGAGGCCTCTGGTTTGAAAGCAAATGTAGATAAGAGTCGAGTCTATTCTGGTGGGGTAAATGACCATACCAAAAGAAGTATCCTAGCTCTGCTTGGCTATGAGGGTAGTGAGCTTCCTTTCAAGTATATAGGTATTTCATTATCCATTAAAATACTCACCGTTC